>NC_133348.1:9744921-10032079 GCF_030506205.2 Paramisgurnus dabryanus
TTCTTCCTCCGCTTAGTTTTTCAGTTTACAAAGTCCGTCATCTAAATAGGGATTAGACATAGCGCCAGCGCAACTTGCTTTTAAAGGGGATGAGAACTGAGACTCTTATTGGTTTATTGCACGTTACGCTCAAAATACTCCCATTAAACATTAAAAAAATAGGACCAACCCTTTTCGACCATGGGCTCGGCGCACAAACCATTTTTCTCGTTGTTAAATTAGCACAAGTGGATTCAGACACGCCCATTTAGACGTTGCGCTGTGCGCTTTAGACAATGCGCTTAGATCGTTAAAATAGTGCCCTTCATGTTTAAGTGCTATGATTGAGTCCCCAGTGCTTCTATCAACCTAGAAAATTTGAAAAAGATCAACCCAGTAACTTAGTTTTGGTAAACCATTCTCTACAAGCACATGAAAAAATAGTTAGTTGAAATTTGGCTCTTCTTATGATGTCATAAGGAGCTCTTATTATAATAATACCGCCCCTTAATCTGCACTATCCAACCACATCACTGCCTTTTAGTGGAGAGATAGAGAAAATAATTTAACAGCACAATTGAGTTTTAATTTCAACAAACCACCATCATTGTGATCAATTCATCACCTCATTTGCATTTTAAAGGACACACCCAAAATGGCACATTTTTGCTCACACCTATAAAGTGGCAATTTCAACATGTTATAGTAAATTATATGTGGGGTATTTTAAGCTAAAACTTCACATATGTACTCTGGGGACACCAAAGATTTATATGACATCTTAAAAAAAGTCTTGAGAAATGGCCCCTTTAAGACCAGGCGTACAAACCATATTTTCCGTTGTCAAACTAGCAAAAGATGATTTGGACACACCCTAAGTGCACTTGCGCTGTGCGCTTTAGACCATGCACTTAGATGATTAAAATAGGGCCTATAGAGGTGATGTAATCTGTGTGTGTGTGTGTGTGTGTGTGTGTGTGTGTGTGTGTGTGTGTGTGTGTGTGTGTGTGTGTGTGTGTGTGTGTGTGTGTGTGTGTGTGTGTGTGTGTGTGTGTGTGTGTGTGTGTGTGTGTGTGTGTGTGTGTGTGCAGATGTGCTAACAGACTGGGTGCAGGTTGCACAATCATCTGGTCCAATCAGCAGTCTGACAGTGACCGGGAAAGCCAGGCTCATTTGCATAATTTTAGTTGTACTCCCTAAACCACAGCCCCGCCCACCATTGACCTTTTATCAACCCAAATACCAAGCTACTCGGGAACACAGCGGGTGTGTGTGTGTGTGTGTGTGTGTGTGTGTGTGTGTGTGTGTGTGTGTCTGTGTGCATGCAACTATTTACCATGGTAACCACTGAAATACCACAGTTAGTACAGTGAATCTTAGTAATAACCATCACTGTCATAAAACTGTTCATATTTCTGATGTTTAGAGATTTGTGTGAGTTGTGCTACAGACGACTTGTCTTACTAAACATCAGACCTCTGTAGGTCCACAATATCATAGAGACTTGAGGATTTATTATGTTGACAATGACTTTTGGTCATTGAGGAGCCAGAACACCCTAGCAACCACATAGCAACGGCTCAGTGATCATCCATGACATCACACGAGCAGACAGCAAAATGTAACTTTAACTGTAAATGTTGTATTTTAATGAAAGCTGCAAGGTTGTACAAAAACTACATCCAGATCCTAATAAGAGAACGAGATAAAAGTTTGCATGAATGAGCTTAAATATCTTTACTCACTTACTTTACATGTCCTGTTATAA
Source organism: Paramisgurnus dabryanus (assembly GCF_030506205.2). Taxonomy (NCBI): domain Eukaryota; kingdom Metazoa; phylum Chordata; class Actinopteri; order Cypriniformes; family Cobitidae; genus Paramisgurnus; species Paramisgurnus dabryanus. The sequence goes on from NC_133348.1 coordinate 9,746,669, forward strand.
GCAGTATGATTTCTCTCTCTGTGTCTTTCTTTATTCGGGGTGGCGTGCTGCCGTGCATCTGATCAGTGAATAGATTTACAAGCATTAGGGTCGGTGTATTGTGTTGTGCTTGTGAACAGGAGGTCTTGGTCTTTTGTGTGGATCAGCTGTGTCTCCCCCCATTCAGAAAGCCGTCTGCAAACCTCCTGCTGAACTGCACAGAGGGTCCAGGGTCTCAAAACACAATAGACATGTGCCACATTTAACTGACACTACAAACCAGACAACACTTAACACACACACACACACATGCATGAATGTTTAAGAATTTCAACCTGTTTATAAGAAACACAAATCTTTAATATCTCAGTTTTCTTCTCATTGAGAATCTTATTTCTAATGTTTGCATTAAGATGAGAAGAGCAGTAGAGTTTACAAAGTTGAAGCTATCATTGGAGACACAACCTGAGACAAAAGATTAGTAGTTTATTATTTTTATTAGTGTCAGGGTTCTGTCTTGTCTTGTGTTCATGTTTTTTCTTGTAATGTTGTTCATTGTAATGGTCATCCATGCCGTGCCACGGATTTATGTTATTAGTTATTAAAGTGATCTGCATTTAGATCCGTCTTTTCCCGTTGTCTTTGGACTCCATCATTACAACTAGGCAGGGCTTTCAACATCATGTTCCTGTCAAGTGTTGGCAAACATTTCTCCACAGATAAAATGATCAGAGCTTTACTAAACACATGAATGTTATAGCTTTACACTTTTACCGTCTTTCTATGTGTAAGTAAATCTTGACAAACTTCAAAATGCAATGCAACATACCTGGCATGCATGCTTACTCAGAGTTGCTGTATGTACATGTGCTTCATACAGTATGTTTTGTGTGTGTGTGTGTGTGTGTGTGTGTGTGTGTGTGTGTGTGTGTGTGTGTGTGTGTGTGTGTGTGTGTGTGTGTGTGTGTGTGTGTGTGTGTGTGTGTGTTCACACTCATGACTATAACACCTGCTGTACTGGAAAATGCCTTGAGGTTTGTGTGCTCTGTTGCAGGTCTCAGTGTAAGTGTTTACTTTTACTCTCATTGTCTGAGCGTAGGGCCGATAAGAGCCGCCACGCGCCGCTACTCCTCCTCCTCCTCTGTCCGCTCCAGCGGTGTTGACTTGTGTGCAAAGACAGCAGGCGGATCACAAACAAACCAGTGTGACCTGCGACAGGCAGGTGTCCTCTCAAAGACGCATGTTTACTGGCACGATGCTGGTCAGTTTTGTTTTGGGGATAAGATCACATTCATCAAACATAAAGACTGTGACATTTTATTGCTCAGAATTTACCCTTTTATAGCTGAGGACACTGAAAAGTTTTCAGTAAAATGTTAACATCTCAGATTTTTCTCCTAACATTCTTTATTTAATTGCTGATTTAGAAAAGGGGTAAAGATATGGACACTATAGCTCAGATCAGTTTAATGAAAAGTGTTCAGAGATTTCTGACTGCAGGTGCCTTTGCATCACAGTTTGTGTAGAGATGTTTTCTGAAACAAGTTGCATTTGCCACGGTACATTTAAATACTCATTGTTAATGAATGAAGTGTTTTTTTCTGTCTGTCCCAGCATGCACCTGCTCTAGATCAGACCACAGATGATGAATACCAGATGAAAAATGTACAGTTAAATCATACACACACAACCACACTGACCGGTGATCAAGAGAAATGTGTGTGTGTGCGTGTTTGCGCATGTGTGTGTGTGCGTGTGTGTGTGTGTGTACGTGTGTGTGTGTAAAGGCTTTATCTGCTGTTATCATCACAGCCCGCTCTACAGCTGCTCTCCACCTGTCACTCACGCAGGGAGAGCTCCCATACGGAAATGTAATATATGACATATATGTCCCTATATCAAAACCGATCTTGGCATATATGTTACATATATATGCAATATATTAATATCACATATATAGATCCTCTGGATATATGAATATATAGGTTTAAAACATATATGAAATACTCATATTAAAATGTATATAAATACATATATTAATATCACATATATAGATACTCTTGATATATGAAGATATATGTTTTAAACCTATATGAAATACTCATATTAAAATGTATATAAATACATATATGAATATCACATATATAAATAATCTTGATATATGAGATATATTTTTTAAACCTATATGAAATACTCATATTAAAATGTATATAAATACATATATTAATATCACATATATAGATACTCTTGATATATGAAGATATATGTTTTAAACCTATATGAAATACTCATATTAAAATGTATATAAATACATATATTAATATCACATATATAGATACTCTTGATATATGAAGATATATGTTTTAAACCTATATGGAATACTCATATTAAAATGTATTTAAATACATATATTTAAAATATGTATATGTATAAATTCTTATATGGGTTTGTATTTTACAACCATATAAGATGGATTTTTACATGATACTGTATGCTCCAACCATATCAATATGTTTTATGTCTAGATTTCTAAAACAACATAGCCTATATAGGTCTGTAAATATATTGTTTAAAAATTATTAGGGTCATAACATTTTAACCCTGCCTAGTTTCAAACTGCATGCATTTGGCACAATACTATACTTTTATTATGGAGTTATACTCCATGGGGGCGGTTTCCCGGACAGATAGACTAGTCCTAGACTAAAACATTTTTAAGAGCTGTCCAAACTGAAAACAACTTGCACTGACATATCTTAAAATACATCAGGGCCCTTTGTTTTGCCTCAAAATGCAAACAGGTAATGTTTTTAGTAAGGCATGTTTGTTAAAACTAGTTATATTTCCTAATTAAACTAAGGCCTAGTCCTGGATTAAGATAATCCCTGTCCGGGAAACCGCCCCCATATTACTCAATGTACAAGCTAGAAATTAAGCTCTGCACAGCACAGGTCTACTAAAGGGTTAATGGTGCCACATGGTGATCAACAGTAAAAATGACAAATTTGACCTCTTTGCAAAAGTAAAAACCACCAACATTCAAAAATGCATGATAACATGGTGTCATTGCTCTGCAATCAAAAAATGTGGTTATAATGGAAGTCAATGGGGCAAAAACAGCCACTAACAATAAATGAGGAAGAAAACAATAATCAAAAGCCAATGTTTTTACTTTATATTTGACATGCCCAAGACTGCGAAAAAGGTTAAAAAAATCCAGTCTACAATCACTTTTTGTATTTAAAATTTGTCATTTAGATTTTCCCCAAATCCACTTATGAACTTGGCAATTAAAGAGTTAAAATCATGGAATTTTTGTAAAAATTTGGTAGTTTTGATCAGAACTGACTAACAAATTTATGCAAAAAAAGTGAAAAAATAATCTGATACATTTTTACAGATGTTTAATTTAGTGGATGTATTAAATTTGAACAATGCACAAGGGTTAAATTTGCACTGTGTACCCCTGCATAAAATAAAAACAGGAGGAATAATAAAACCCACACTGTAAAATACAAGCTAAACAGCGCCTTCTTCAGTAACACACAAATAGCTTAAGTTGTTAGCCCCTCCCATCCAACTGCTGGGTGGATCAGTGGATAGCGTGGACGACTTTCAACGTGAGGATCCGGGTTCGAGGCCCGACTGGACTCATCAGGTACATTACAAATAATAAATTGTGTTTGTGTGTTAAGTTGTGTGAATGGGTTGTACGGCCTACCTGTGGTCTGAAACATGCGAAAAATAGATAAAAACCACAGTTCAAATTTAATTATTTTATGATATATGATAAGTATATGTATGCAACATATATTAGACATATATGTGAAGTCATGTATGTCACATATATAAATAATTATATAGATGACATATATGTCTATGTATGTTTTTTGCACACATAGACATATATTTATATGGGATAGACATATATGTCAATATGTGAAATTGTTCCATTTTCGAATAGGTGTCATATATGGTTGTACATATATGTACATATATGTTTCTACTTTATATTACCATATATTTCATATAGGGATATTTCATATATTCACATATATTACATTTCCGTATGGGCTGCACACATTGTCTGCGCGTGTCTGCGCATGCGTGCACGTACATGTGTGTGTGTGTGTGTGTGTGTAGTAGTAGTAAATATAAGTGGGGTGGGGAGATTAAGAGAGTTGGATTCTGTAATAAAATACACTGTTGGAATGTCCACAAAATAAAAATAAAAACTAAACTTTTATATTAAATCCTGACAGGTTTCCCGCGTTTCTTTGAAATCCTTGAAAGTTTGTGAATCTGGGGAAAAAAATTCAAGGCCCTGGAAGTTTTTGAAAATATCCATACATAGATACAGGTCATTGAAAGTGCTTCAATTTATTTTATGCACGAAGTTTTCTGAAAAAAAAATATCTATATTATTCCCTGTGTAGTGTAGGATAATATTATAAATGTTCTAGACTTTTTAAGCACACGTGCTAAATTGTTTGCTTTAAATGCTTATATCTTCTGTATGTGAATGTTGATTCATACCAAAATGCTTTTAGTTGTGTTTGACACATGAAAACGTCTCGGGTTACGTATGTAACTGTTGTTCCCTGAGAAGGGAACGAGACGCTGCGTCTCCCTTGTCATACTTCCTGCGTCCCTGTAACGCCGTCTTTGTCAATATTTCAGATAGCGTAATACTTCCTGGCTCCCGCGTCACCCTGTCTTTGTCGTTAAGCCTCACCATTGGTTGAATTTGATATACACATTCAGACACACTTATCCCTGGAGGCGTCCCCAAAGTGTCATCGCAGTGACGCAGCGCGAGTTCCCTAGAAAGGGAACTGTAACAATGTATCTTTAAAGATAACACAATGTAACCTTGCTCTCACTTGAAATGTGTCCCCACATTTAGTCCTTAAATTTGAGGGTATTGGACCTGGAAAGTCCTTGAAAGGTCCTTCAATTTGAAGGTAACTACTGTAAGGTGTGGGAACCCTGTTCTTGTATTCTTTTTAAATACGCTGTATTCCTGATCTCAGATTAATTGAGAGACTTTAACTTTAGAGAAATTATTGAATGACTTGTGTAGAAAAATCCATTAGTCACACTGGAGAAATGTTTAAGCTGATTAAAGTGATGACACGTTGTGATCAGTTACAGCCCATCATTTATATTTGTGATATTTGACATGCAGGATGATGTCATAAAGGCCTACATGAGAGCATCTAAAAATACTTGTTTTCTCCAACAGTGGTCATGCAGTTTTTACATTTTCAAAAATAAACTAACCCTATAGTCCCTTTCATTCATTTCTGTTTAAATTGTATTAAGGTGTCTCTGTCTTCCTCTCTGTTGTAGATGATTGTGTTTGTGTGTTATTTTTGTGTGTTGTGGCCTTTGGGAGAGCGCCTGCATAACAGCAGTGTATCTGAGGTGATGCATTATGGGATTTGGTGTCCATGGTGAATTCTCTCTTCACTGTGTGATGCTGTTTTATCGCCTCTGCATACCGACACCAGAGAAGACTTTTTATTTTAGAAAAATGACATGTTTTTAATCATTCACAGACCACCCAGACTTCAGTTTTATTCTCACAGACTCTTGACTGAACCCTGCTGAACCCACAAATGTAAATATATAAAATAAATTTGTGTTATTAACTAAAAACAAAACTTCATAACTAAAACTTCAGTATTTAATCTTTTTTATTTTTTTAGATTGAATAATTTAAATGCAATGCAATAATTCAATGTTAAAAAGGCAAATATTCAATGTGTTATTTTGGCATAATTTTATTAAAAATCCATTTCTAGTTATTGTATTTTAATTTTAAGAATTCAAACAGTTAACAAATGTTGTTAAAAAATAAGTAATAAAAAAGTATAGCACATCAGACAAAAACAGGTGTGCTTATTCACACGTTAAAATTAAAATATGAAATTTTTTTAAGGGCTTACAAAATGTTTATTGTTAATCGTTTTGAGCTTTTTTGTTTCAATAAATGTTGTTGTTGTTGTTGTGGTATGGATTTAAACACCTCCGTGTCAGTGTATTTATCTCAAAAGCCATGTTGTCGTGTTGTTTAACAGATACACATGCTGGAGAAAGTCAGACTCTTGTAAATGAATGTCTTTTATTAAGTGCAGATGTATTAAAGTACAGAATCCGGTTGGAAACACTCAATTGTCTATGATGATGTATTTCTGTGACATCATAGAGAGTTTGGGTTTCCACGTGACAGAACACACACACATATTTCTGAACTGCTGGAATTTCACATCACAAGTGGATCCCGTTTAAAGTTTTTGGACTGGTTATTATTATTATTGTTCAAAGTCTTTTTGGACAAATAGCAGAACTGCAAAAACACCCAAGCGCCGCCCGCACACAATAATAAAACATCAAAATAAATTAATAAACGATTGTACATAAAGCAAAGTGAATTCCGATGCTCTTCGTTTCAATATTGACGAAGACTTTAAATCAATAATGAAACATTTGGCTGTCGAGACAAATTGAAAATCAATCACAAATCAATTAGGCAGACAAATAATTTAAATAAAATATTTGAAATAAATAAGATAAATAATCACAAACATATACACACACACACACAATAATAATAATAATAATATAAAAATGACAATCAATCACTCGAGTATGTAGATGTTTAAGGCAGTTCTACAGCAGGTCTAGTTGAAGGCATTTCTGGCTACACTAAAGGGAAAGAACCCCTTGTTTTCAAAGCTACAGTCACAGATTCACAAGCTCCTCTATTAAAGCTAGAAAGTGATGAAAATATATTTACAGCCTGTGAATTCAAGGCATCATCTAGGACTCTTAGGTCTAAAAGCTAAAAGCACTTGTGCGGAGATCCTAGAGAAATCATGGAACAGAACCTCCGGAGAAACTACCTGACATCCTCTGCCAAACGTGCGCGCGCGCGCCCTGCTCGTCCTTCTGTGATTTATTAAGGCACAGTTTTCAGCAGGCTGGACGCACGGGCATCTGGAGCAGAATCACCTGTCTGTTCTCTGATGGATGGCATTTGTTGATGTGTCTCGTGAGTCCAGGTGAGCTGTAGAACAGCGCTGGACAGTATTTGCAGGGATAGACCTGCGCAGAGTGATGCAGGCGGATGTGTCGCTCCTGGTTGACTCTGTTGGGGAAGTTTTCACCGCACACCGGGCACATGTGGCACTCCGACGCGCTCAGGTTTAAAGCTCCTTGGGTTTGGCTTTTGTCGCCGTCGTGATGGGTCGTCACGTGCTTCTTCAAGTACGCCTGTCGTTTAAACCTCTTCCCGCAGTGTTGGCAATCGTAGAGCCCGTCTTCAGAGCCGGATTCAGAAAGTCCGGGGCTCGGGGTGTCTCTGTCGCTGGACGCGTCCTTCTGCTCCTCGGATGAGGAAGACGCGGACATCTTATTGCTCTCCGGGTTGCTGCCGGTCGGGTTTTGCGGTTTGGGTTTGTGCCAGCGCCGATGGGACGCCAGGTTGGCCGGGCAGCTGAAGAGCTTGTCGCATTCGGGACACCTGTACTCGATTCGGACGATCCGGGAGCATTTGTGCTGCGCCAGAGAGAATGGGTCTGCGTACGCCTCTCTGCACAGCTGACAGATAAACTCACCCAGCGGCTTGTCGCCGGCCGTCGACGGACATCTGGGTTTCTGCTCCACCGGACCTTCTTTGATCTTCAAGCCCAGAACCGGAGATGTGGTCATCTCGTCTTCAAACTGCAGTTTCCTCATGACTTTGACTTTCTTGGATGCCGGTTTGCCTTTGCGCTCGCCATCCGAGGAGGCTCGTTTTGTGCTGCCTACTGTGACTGGGTGGCTGGTACCGGTTCGGTTGCTGTTGCTGGTGCCGATTTTAAGATCCACGGGAGCGAAGGGCACGTGATCCGAGCCGTTGGGCGCAGCTGGGAAGGATTCCGCCGATATGGGTGAGCCCAGATTGAATCGCCTCTCCAAACACGCCCTTTCGTGTTCTTTGCTCACCGGACGCGTCGGGCTGTACATGGGTCGGTACACCGTCTCCGGGTTCCCGAACTGCACCGGTTTCGCTTCCTGCGTGGAAGTCAGAGCCCCTGAATCAGTGCGCGGCGATGCCGGACTATGCGTGCGCGGCGCGTTTGCCTCATGCGCGCGTGGAAACGCGCTCTGTTCATCCTCATCCGAACGGACCCGGTACGAAACAGGTATCGCTTTTTTATTTCTCTTGACTAAAAATCCTCTAGGCATGTTCGCCGTTCAAAGGCACTTCAGTTGAGCTGAAATGAGAGGCACGCTCGGTGCTGGGTCAGGACGCGCGTGGTGATCTTTCAATCAGAAGCACATAGCAGCACTCTTTTAAACCCAAATGATGACATTGTTCTCGCCCCTTGCTGCCTCATCCAATCAAATGGAGTTGGGATCCCTGTGGATTTGGAGATGGGAGGGTCTGCAGCGGATCAGCAGATGTACCTGAGCTGTATTATATCAGGACGCGCCGGTCACACGCGGGTTCCTCCTCTTTTCACGCTCTGATGCGTTTTGTCAATGCACACGTGCCCTGCCTTTGTCAGCATCCTTTAGGCGCTTCTTCACTCTCAGAGCATCAGAATTTCAAATTGACATGGGTAAATGACAACAAAGACGTCGTAAAAAGTCTTGTCATTTGCTTCGTTTCAAGTAATAAAATGCTGGGTTGTTGGGTAAAAAACAGACAAACCCAACCGTTGGGTTTAAATTGACCTAAGCTGGGTTGTTTCAAATGTAGACATTTTCTAGGTTCATTCAAAATGTTCATTCTGCGTTTGGATTTGTCCATATTTTACCCAACCATGGGTTGAAACAACCCAGCATTTTTAGAGTGTGCGCAATTTGAACAAACTGTTTTAAAGCTGACAAAAGTTGCATGCGTAATTTGTCTCCAAACTAATTGATTGTATAAATCAGACGCCTGCAGTTGAATGGCTCATTGCGCGCATACATAATTCATAAAGACGCTCATCTCGTTTGCATTATAATAGACGCGCGAGCAGACAGACGCGTGCGCTGAGCATCCTTCTGTTCAAACGGAGCGGATTCTGCATCATTAATGACATCAGTTTGTGTCTGTGCTCATGCGTGGTGATGTCATTCCAATGCAACGGTCTCGTCATAGCGGAATTTCTTCTCAAATCAAAGCTGCTGTGTGTCAATAATCCGCACATCTGATGAGCTGATTTAAACAAACACGGACGCGTCTGCCAATTTTGACATTAGAGTAGTTTAAGCTCGTGTCGTTATTTCATTGGAACATATACAAAATAAACAAAACAAAACATGAGAAATGCAGTTTGAATAAATCAATAAAATCCCTTCAGGCGCTTTATTCACTCAACAAACACATTTGTTGCGCGTGATCATTTATTGTGCATATTAATAAGAACAGTTATTGTATAAATATCCAAAGAATGCTTACACATAACAAGAACACCACATTTTAAATATTAGTCAATTCTAATAAAATGTAAAATAACTACAATATAATTTAAAATAAACAATACATTTGTCCAACGTTTGCTGTTTGGGACGCGCATTGTATAGTAGATTTATTTAATTAATGTAAATGTATTTTAATGGCATACAAAAAAACATTGCACATAAGAAAACCTTTAATAAGACATTAATAATCATAATAATAAGTATTTTATTATTATTAACTGCTGGTTGCATTCCTGTCTTTAAAAGACATTGTCAGGCACACGTGTTATATGATGATTTTCTGTCCCACCTTCATTATCATACAGCTGCTTCTCTCTCAGATTTCCTTCATTCTGCTCTTATCTGCCCCACAGCACCAATGACCCTCCCTCCGATCATCACATCTCTATACTATACTATACTACACTAAACACAGACACGAAGCTTTCCAAAGACAGGACAGATATATTTAATGAATGTTACTCAGTACACATCAAAGAGGTGCATGTGACAAAAGCTTTAAGCTTAATTTATTTGAGCTGACCCCCCCACCACCACCACCACCACCTCATTATGCTTCCCCCAAACATATGGTGCAGTTAACGTATAACTTAAGGAAATGAAAGATAAAGACGTGGTTTATTACTCCTCAATATGATGTTATAGATTACAGCAGCCCCGGTCGGGCGTACATAGTGAGATGATATCTGTTATACTTCAGATAATCCAGAAGGGTTTTCTTCAGAGTAAAACAGCAGTGACTCTTCTGAAACATCTCACTGAGATTCATCATACCGCCCGTCTCAGCTTTATCCTCAATCATTTGCTGAAAAATCTCCTCCATTGACATCAAACCATGATCACTCTGAGAAGAAAGAAACAAGTGTGCATTTCTTCCAAAATAAGACATTTAATGCAATAAAAACATCCAGAAATGCTGAAGAGCTGACCTCTGTTTTGGCTGAATTCATGATCTGCCGAACTTCTTGCTCAAAGTCAGTGAAGCGGTCGTGATAAAGAGCCAAGCACCAATTCTCTTGGAAATAGCTGAGAGAGAAATGTAAATCTGCTATTACAGGAATACCTGAAATTCTCTCATTGATCGTTACTACGTCATACAGATTTGTTTTATTTGTTGTTACATATCATTTTGTGTTTTATATCTCGTCTGTCTGATGTTCTCCGTACAGCAGATCGGTGGATCAATGATCTTTATAGGTCTTGATGTTCAATCATTCTTTATAATGACACTGAGTGCTGGCCACATTCAGAGTCACGACAAAAGACCAGGGAAAAATCCTGTTTTAATAAGAGCTGCCGGGTGGCTTAACTATTGTGTCCCGGTGCTACGGCAAAGCGGATTGCACACCTGCATAAACAGATTAGTAAAACAGAATAATGATGATGATGGTGAGGGGTCAGCGGTGTTAAAAGACTGGAGCAGAGGTCACAATGGCAGAAACACATCTTCATGGGTCACCGTGATCAGATCTGATCTGGTCTGGAGTGTCATAAATAATCCCAAACATAGGCCTGTTGAGGTTTGGGTGCACAAAGCAAGTTCATGTGTGAATCTAAGAAAAATCTGTCAGGAAGCTGTCATAAACCTGACATATCTCACACCAAAATATAAATAAGACATTTTATCATTGAGGATTATTCCACTTTCATTAAAAAATTAATTCTGATCATTTCCTCACCCCCCATGTCATCCAAGATGTTTATGTCTTTCTTTGTTCAGTCGAAGAAGAAATTAAAGGTGCAGTGTGTAAATTTTAGCGGCATCTAGTGGTGAGGTTGTGAGTTGCAACCAACAGCTCAGTTTACAGCTCACCCCTCGCTTTTAAAACATATACGGTAGCCGCACCAGACAAATATGTCATCGTCAGAGAAAACTTGGTAAAAAAGTGTGTCCGTTAAGGGCTTCTGTAGAAACATGGCGGCACAAAATGGCGACTTCCATGTAATGGGACCCTTGGTGTATGTAAATAAAAACGTCTCATTCTAAGGTAATAAAAACATAACAGTTCATAATGAAAGGTCTTTGTATATCCCTGATCATATAGTTTTGTATAATATTTAGCATTTCTCTCAAGAGATCCTTCTAAAAATTACAAACTGCACCTTTAAGTGTTTTAAGGAAAACATTTCAGGATTTTTCTCCATATAGTGGACTTTAGTGGACCCCAACATTTGACAGTTTCAGCCGAGCAACCGAGACATACAGGTCTGATCTAGCAAAACCATTCTCATTTTCACCCAAAAAATAAAAAATAAACACTTTTAAACCACAACTTCTCATCTTGCACTAGCCGTGTGACACGCCAGCGTGAAGAAACGTAATTTCTTCTCCACTGAACAAAGAAAGATTTTTTTGCATTTGACGATGTAAAACTGAATTTTAAACTGAATGCCCTGAAGTATACATCTGAAAATGTGTAATATTTCAGTTCAGTGTGTTTAATGTATGAATGAATCTTCTGAGGAAAATGAATGTGATTTTTCAACCTGTACATGTCACGGATCAAACCCTGTTGGTATCGTGAGCGGAGATGATTGAGCAGTCGTTGGTGTTTGCCGTACAGACACTGAAGGTTGGAGACGGGCAGTGGATTTTTGGAGAGACAGGTGATGCTCTCCACCACATCATATTGGTTAAGATGCAGATGAAAGTAGTTCCCTGTTTCTGTGTCGCCTGTCATGATATCATCGCCACCCTGCACAGGACCAAACAACTGGCATTAACCCTTTACGCTCTGAAAGTTGTTTTCATCGGTTTGGTTCAGAATTGTGCTGAAATGTGATATTTAATGAATAGTAAATGTGACATACATGTCCATCTGATGGAGCTGTGAGGTTGCTGGCAGTCGGTTTTGTGATATGGAGGTAATGGTAGCCTTTTGGTAACCGTCCACCTGTGAATATAAGTGAATATATCTATTATTCTCATATGCAAACGTCTTTCATTACTCTCTGTGTAACAGATGGTCTGTTCTGTTGTAATCACTTCTTCACCCATCATTAGATTAGGTAAATTTTCTGTCAATAGTTTGGTGTCAGTCAAAATTAGACGAGAGGAGAAACTGGGTGATGTAAGACACATATGATAGTATCATCTCTAGATCTCTTCTTCACTGGAATTTTTCCACTCAATTATCGTCTTAAATTGCTCAAACTCACTGGCTTATTAAAAAGAGAGAGAGAGATTTAGAGACCTTGTGTCTTTGCTTGACTGTAGATTGGTATTAGGTGGTCCTGATCGGGCGGTGGGCTCACGGGACGCTCCACAGTCGGGTCAAATAAAGGAAGAACAACAGATGCTAAACTCTGGCCCACTTCCTTGGAATTGAAGCTGCTGCCGGTCCACCAGTCGGCATGGTAACGGCGGGAGTATTTGGTTAAGGGTCCAGCAGCATATATGGAAGGGTCATTGGTATGAAAGGTGCTATCAATGACCAGATGACCATCAAACACTAAACAGGCATCATTGATGGCTCTGAAGGCATCACGGTCCACGGTTTTACTAGAGAAGTTAAAGACCACCTGTTAAAAGACAAGTTTAAGTTATTCAGCATCTCATTAAAACAATGAGATTTGATCTGAACAAAAGTTTTAATAAGTTTGTTGTCACTCACTGCACACTCCAGTCGCAGGGGCGGACCATCAGTGATGAAGGACACAGATGTTATTGGATCTGGAGGTTGTCCATCATTAATTTGGGCCAATAGGCAGTCATAATGGATGTTGACTTTCTCTTTCTCTAAAGCACGTTTAACTGCGAGCTCCACTGCGCCGTCATGAGATTGGGTGTTATCAGGGGGGTGGACTACATGAATACGCCCGCCACTGACCCCCAAATGAATGAGCATCTCCACACATGTGTAGACATCTATAGTGCTTCCATAAACCACAGCATCACCTGGAAACACAAAGCCCACAGGTCAACACGGTGTCACTTATGTGGGTTTATCTCACATTAAGCTGCGTTTGCATTAGATATTTGCGTAAAAATAACGTTATTTTCTAAATGTTGACAAAAGACTATTATGAAATGACTGATGATAATCACATTATCTGCACTAGGCATTATTTTTAACCGAAGGAGACTGGATGTTTCTTTGTGTTAACCAAACATTATTGGCAAGGAAAGACTCTTATACTTGTTAGCAGACACGTATTAAGGTGTTTCTGGGAGGATTTACTTCATACTGGATCATCTTCAAATAATCCTTGTGATTACTTGCATCAGGTGACCTGAAAATGCAATTAAACTGTTTCCATTGCAGTTTGCCAAATACACCTTTTCCGAATTGCCTGGATATATATTAATATATATGGGAATTTTTGCAAAATTGACATGTTTCCATTGACAATATTTTCAAATCTCAATGTCAATTTGTGCATTTTGAAGGGTGATGGAAATGCAGCTAGTAACACCTTTCATCATGTAAACTCTTTTAAAGTTTCATCATGTTTGACATTAGCAGCATGTCACAAAGCCACTAAACATATGAAGGACTTTAGTAAATACAAACTAACTACTAGTACTCAAGATACATTCCACCTAATAAAAACCTGCTTTACTTAATAGTCAAATAAATGCAAGGCCATTAGAGTCCACAGTGGCAAATTATTAAAGCCTTTTGCAAAGATAACATGATGAAACTGAGAAGGATCACTTAGCAACCTAAAGAAAGTCCCATTAGACCTGGACATTGAAGCGCTCACAACCCCCCGACACTGCTGGAGTGATCTAATTGAGATCTTTTGTGAAGGAAGATCTTTGATCGTAACATCTGGGTTCTCAAGGATGAAAACTAATCAGACAGAGCTCACGTAACAAACACTGAAATACACGCAGGCACCATCTACAGATAGAAAAGAGCTAAAAATAACACACAGACAAATTGGGAAATGACAGATGAGCTGGGATCTTGTGGCAATTTGTGTGTCTTTTATGAGGGGGCTAATTCATACTTTTTGGAATGATTTACTTCTTACTAATTATGTAAGCAATAAGATATGAGAGGCTGTGCTGTATCGTGAATAAGAAACGCTGTTGTTAGACCCGACGCGAAGTGAACTCAGTGCAACCCCTTCAGCCGTTACTTATTCACGATACAGCACTTGCCTCCAGTACGTTATTGCTTTTATAAAACGGTTATCACACCATATAAAAAATGTATTAGTGCAACTTTCATGAAGTTAAATTAATAAAAGCATTTTTTCACTGACCATAAACAACAACGTTCCAATGTGTAATATGCATGAAAGCTGAAATCAAAACAATTAACTGATACGTGTGGTGTGGTGCAGTGATAAATAGAACCATTGGGTGAAGCGGTCATAGCCATGTTTTATCGTGAATAAAGCACAGCTATTGACCAATCAGAATCAAGGATTGGAACTAACCGTTTTCTAATATCTTTTATAAAACATGCAGTACTGGTTCTTCATTCTGATTGGTTGAAACATGTTTTAAGCTGTGATAAAATACCCCGGCAATCCCACGGTTCAGACCGCATTACAAAGTATCACTGCGCCAATGTCGCTACTGACTTATAAACTAAACACCACAGTCTTTTCAACAGTTGCACAATTAATGGCGATATTCAGTTCAATGTTAATAAATATCCAGATTTTTTACTTTTTCCCTGCCAATGATGAGTTTTCACGCCAATCTATATTTCTGCTATTATCCACTAGGTGGTGTTCTTACTCAACTTATACTGTAAAACACCAGTCCTTCCAGAAAAACGCAGAGGTTTTTTTCCCGATTGTTGCAGGCAAAAATCTTTGATCTTGCGGCATGTTTTCTTAAAAAAAAAATGTGATGGAATATGCGGGCTATTTATGCAATTTTATGCATTGAAATTGCAGGAACTTGCAAAAACTATTTGCAGCTTTTGAATGATCACCTCACATAATCACATCACTTCATAACATTCCATGGCAACCGGGGACATGGCTGCGCTTGTGTGAAGTAAATGGAAAATTTTCAACTTTCTGCTAAGATGTATGTGATTCTTGCTACAAAAATGCAGTGATAATGAAATCATGCAAGCCCCGCATATTTTGCACACAGAAATCTGCAATTTATGCGGCGAAAGTGCGATGTATAAATATGCGGACTTTGGCTGATTATGCGTTGAATCAGGTGATCGCATAATTGCGTTTTTCTGGAGGGACTGAAATGCTGAAGCATCCACTGATCCAAAAACAGTAAAAACTCTGTGTATGTTTTGATCATCATTCTGAATTTGATCTCTAACAAAAGTTTTTGCTCAAAATTTGAGAGGTGATAAAAAGAGAAAAAAATGAAGATTGGATGAAAGTGAATGGTCTGTTCTATCATTTGATATATTTGTATGACTCTGAGGAAGTCCACACGTCTGGAGTGAGCCGTTTTGGACGGGGCCTGTGTGTGTAGTTTGCATGTTCTCTCTACTGCTTTGTTGGTTTACTCTCACAGTCCATAAACATGCAGGTTAGCTGATAAACTGGATCAATTTAATTGCCCTTCACCCAACTTGTGTGTGGATTGACTTTATGTATAGATGCTGGGATGGTGTTTATACAGACGTAATCCTTTGAATTGAGAGAACTTAAGTCAGCAGTTGCCTTGTTGGTTTGAGTTGATAGGCGTGCGACTTCACTCAGTAAATTAAAGGAACAGTATGTAAGAAATTTATATCAATTAATCATTAAATGGCCCTGAAATGTCACTAGACATTAAGAAATCCTTTTCATTTCAAATACTTATATCACTGACAACAGCAGTCCGGCCAGGATATTGTCATTTAAAAAGTGGAGTTGCAGCCCTCAACTGATGTTTATGTTGTCGTTTGGTATATTGGCCACCAGCTGTGTGATTGCAATACCAGTTTTGGCCACAATCCTACATACTGTTCCTTTAAGTAAGATGGACTACATCATCAAGTAAAGTCAACTTTAGATTGTTATGAAGTCCTGTGAGATCAGACTGTGAGGAACTGAGAGTTTCTGTCCATGGTGCTGAAGTTTACACCACTCTCATCATCAGTCATTCAGTCATAGCCCAGTGGTTAGAGAGTCTCACGTGTGTTCACTACTCACTTGATGGGTTAAATGCCAAGGTCACACACCGAATACGGGTTACCTTACATTGGCAAAATCGTCACTTTCACACAGCTATCATCTGAAGCTGATCTGCTCTCTCAGATTCATCCTAATATAAACTCATAATCATAGCACTCAACAGATCTCTTTCATGTGCAGACAGTACAATTAGCATTCAGTGATTTTGCTCCACTGGCCGGATTATTAAAGAGGCTGTAATTAGTAAATATAATGGGCTTAATCAGACAGATAGCAGCGGCTCATCTTTCTCTCTGCAGATTAATATTCAGCCTGCTAATATTAATTTTCCTCTGTAAATGGATGGCGAGAGAGAGAGAGAGAGAGAGAGAGAGAGAGAGAGAGAGAGAGAGAGAGAGAGAGAGAGGGAGGAGGTTTTGCTTGTGTTAATTAGCTACTTGTTATGCTGTGACAGTAAAACGGCGCTTTATAATAACAGAGGTTTTGTAAATGAGTCTTCCTGTAGCTCTATTGTGTTTACAATGCAAAGGTCATGAGTTTGATATGATAAAAACCTGTATTGAGTCTATTAATATAAATATGTGGTTTGCCCTGTTGCATTCATTAAGAGTCAGCTCTACTTATGTATTTTAAGTGATGTAAACACACCTGTTTGGTTTATAAAGTTGTCCATGAGCCAGCGATGGACGTTCGCACAGTCGTGGTGGTCGTTAAGGGTGAAAAGGTTGGACGGGATAGGCTGTGTGTATTGACTGGTGGTCTGGTTACTGGTGTCCATACTGGTCAGACTGGGCACCTGTAATGTTTATCATATACACAAATACGATTATTATTGATAACCGTGTGTAGATGAAAGCTTTACTTTTAAAAAGGTTCTGCATATAAACGTGATCCACATGATCTGATCTACATACTACTGAGAAATCACACATACATACACATTCACAGTAATGTACCAGGATAAAATCTAAAGTTGTGTTTTAGTTATTACGTTCAGTGTGAATATGAATTAGCATTGCATTAATTCGCAGTGTTTGATAACTGATATTGAGATTAGAGTTTGATTGAATGTGTTGTGTTTGACCTGATACTGAAGGCCAGTGGTGAGGATCAGATAGTCGTACTTTACTCTATCATTACTCATCAGTTCAACGTGTTTGGCCTTCCGGTCGATTGCCTTCATTTTCCCCATCACCACACTGATCCAGGAACGAAAAGACAGCTGGATGTGATCCCGATCGTTGTAGCAGTGACTATAAATGAGCAGATCCTAGATCATTCACTGAATATGTGTCCTATACTTCATTCTAGTCCCAGAAATTTTTGTAAAATAGTAAGAGAGTCTTCTGTGTGAACACAAACACGTCCCGTAAATGTTCTGGGGATCGCTGCCGTAAAGAGGACCTACAGTACATTGCCCTAACATTCACGGAAAGTATTCTGTGTCAGAAACAATGCCATAAGGTGCGTTCCATAGTGCGGATGTGTGTTTCATCGCAACAAGAAGTTCTGGTTCAGCTCTTTGACACAGTGACTTAAACACAGATCAACAATCACAATGAGAAATGTCTCTGGACTGAAGCAGAGATCAGGGAGCTCGTCAATATCAGTACTAAAGCAGAGATGACAGAACAGAGCATCACACGCTTCTTATGATTTTATCATAAACTAAAATGCACACGTGTGGTTTCTCCAGAGAGAAATCACAGATAATTGGCAAACTTCAGATGCTGTTGAAAAACCCTACCAAGTGCAGGACTTTAAATACGTCACTTGTCTTTACGGGATCTTTACGGTAACACATTTTCTGTGTATTATCTCTGTGTGAAAAGGGCTTTACCGTATAAGACTGTAAGGCAATAGTGACATTTTCTCTCCATGTCATTTTATTCCAGATTTATTCTCTTCTCATCCATGAAAACTAAAAAATGTCTTAACATGGATGTTTTTCATACTAGGTAAGTGGATGGTGACACTCTAATATTTCTCATTGTATGACAGACGTTGAGATACGGTTGAAATCTGTCATGGTGTGGAAATGCTCTCAGTACACTCAACATTCTCTCTCTCTCTCTCTCTCTCTATCTGTCTATCTGAATGCCTCTCATCTGTAATGTGTCTTTCACCTCGTAGTCAGGAATCTCATGTAGTCAGGAGCCGTGCAGAGCTCTGGAAGGCCGTGAGTGGAAATGAGAGTGAGATTGTTGAATCTGAGATGAGGACTGAGAGGATAAAAGAAGGAAAGAGAAAGAATGAAATATTTGGGGTCAATAAGATCATTTCATAGATCTACTTTACTACACACCTTAAAAAACACATGTGCCCTGTTTAATAGAAATCTACTCTGCATTGCTGCCTGATATAACCTCTTTAACAACATTTATTAGTTAAACAACACAACATTTATAAATATTAATAATAAAAACATTATTTTATAAAAGCTTACTTTACTTTAACTCTTTCTGCGCCATTGAAGATTTGTATCGTCAAATACAGTTTTTCTGAATTGCTAAAACACATTTTTTGAAACCATCACTCATTTTCTCAAAACCTTAAACACAAATCCCAATTTTAAACAAAATTCACAGAACCCCTGACTCTTCCAGCAAAATAAAACAATTCCTTCAAAACCATTTCACTTGTACTCAAAATCAAACTAAGCTTTCAGATCATACACACATAAGTCTATAATATAAAACACTACAAGCATCCATTAGACACTACCTTAAAAAATGGAAAACACAACATCCAGGAGATCTGCTTACAGAAAAATACATGTTTATTGTACATAACAACACACTTGACAAATACTGTTAAACATCTCTATTACTGTAATCACAAGTTTAGTTCAGTGAATATAGTGAATACTTTACTACTGCAAGTAATAGTAAGTTTTCAATATTACTGTAAGCAGCACTTGTATTTTGTAAAAAGTCAGCAATCCAACTGCAAATTTTGCCAATTGCATCGTCTCTGGTGTCCTTTTCTTCCTCATACTCTTCATCTGCCTCTCAGACTGTTTACAATCCACACAATTGGTAAAAATACCATTAGATAAAAGTGTGTAGAATTTTGAGTTGTTGTGTTTACTCGATGATAACGGTGTTGTAGTTGTGTTCAACTTTTGCCTGCCTGTGTTTAGTATTTATAAAACAAGTGCATTGCAGTGTGAAATGTGTGTTTTAGTGAGAAGTTTGTGTTTAGAATTTTGCAAAAAGAGTGCATGATTTGATAAATGGGTTTAGGCCGCCATGAATTTGGTTCAGAGATTGGAGTTTAGTGTTTTAGCAATTCAGAAAAACTGTAAGAAGAACCTTACCCTGCCAATGAGTTTTTATGGCTTCTATATTTCTGATATTATCCACCAGGTGGCGATCTTACCCAACTTATAAAACACTGAAGCATCCACTGATCCAAAAACAGTAAAAAAAACAACGCTATCTCACCAGAATTCGTACATTTTTTGCGAGTTGGATAATTCGTATAAATTCATACGACCACACTCATAAGTTATTGTATGATTTGTCTTGACCCCTGTGATGTTGGGGTTAGTTGCGGAGTCTCGTTGTTGTTGTTTTCATGAGAATCGTACATTTTTGCACAATTAATTAATTAATTGATTAAGCCAACTTGTAAAATTAAATATGTATGAATTCTCATGAGATCAGGCTGGATAAAACTGTTTTGATCATTGCTCTGACTTTGATCTCTAACCAAAGTTATTTACAAAATGCTTTTTTTTCATCCTTTTGCTCAAAATTTTGTAGTTTTGAAGAAACCTATCCATATTTGAAAGGATGTGATAAAAAGTGAATGGGATTAAACTGTTGTTTGTTTGTTTATTTGATATATTGTATGTTTAAATATTTATAGAAGAACATTTTCTGGAAGGCATTTAACTTTTGTGAGAATCATAGAAATGCTGGCGTGGCTGGCAACTTATAAAAAATTGCTGACGGGGAAAGAGTTAAACACTTTTAAAATAAATACTAATAAATAGTTTTTTACCTTTAATAAATTCAATCTTTAAATGTGATGTTTCTTAATGATTTTTAGACAAAGGCACAAACACTCTAAATATTATCTGAATAATATTCTCTATAGATATTTTGAAGATATTGAGATTTCTATGACGTTATTTCAAATGTAGATAATATGTTAATCTTCACTCACATAAGATGTACTGTATAGAAAAACACAACAGATCTCGTGCATTCTGGGTAATGAGGCAGCTTTTTGGAGATTTTTTGTTCGTTTTTGTTCGTGGAGAACTGAATGCCATTGAATGGTGGGTGAAGAGCAACAAAAGCACGCGGGTTGCGTGTGGGGTTATTTCACAAACACTCGACAGACAGATGCTGAAATCCCTTCATTTCCACCTCTACACCGGCCTGCATTAAACCGCTTTCTTCTCCGACCATCACAGTAAAAGCTTTTCCTTTTGTTTTGTCTTTTTTCTCCCTCTTGTTTTGTTTGGTGTGTGTAGTGGTCTCTCTTTCTCCCCCCGCGCTCCCCCGTCCCCTCACCAGTGTAAAAAGGTCTCTTGTCATGTAAATGGCCTGTTTTGTGTGTGCTAGAAAGACATGATCTCTATCTGTGGCGGGAGAGGAAATCAGGCTGAAAGAGAAGCCGAGGCCTGCGGACCGTCACCATTGATCAGACTGAGACACGGCGGACACGCAGACACAGATCTGGATTCTAGCGCTGTAAATGATGCGGACAGATGAGGACGAGTGTTTCTTTTTCATTTAACACGCACGTATAGGAACCAAAATATAGATTTAACCTTTATATTTAAAAAAAATCTTGCTTAACAAATTATTGGTAGCGAAAAGACACACGATCCACAGTGTCAAACCTATTTAAAACGCAATTTTCAAATGAAATTAGATGTCAAATGTTTTTTTTGTTGCAGTAATAAATGATAGTGGAATTATTTGTCCATTTTTTTACAAGTTGAAATGTTAATCTTATGCGAGCGGGCAAATCTTGACCACCAGCTCAGTGTTGTGTCCTTATCAGCAGCTGACAGGCCGCTATTGTGTCCAGTGTCTGACTGTTAAGTTTAGGGGCCAAACTGGGGCCAAGCATCTTTATCGGCCCTCTATGGTCCTGCATTTCACCCCATCCTCGGGGGTGATAAAGGACAAGAGAGAGAAAAGAGGGCCAGCGGGTTTGGCTTGACAGATAAGCGCTGTCGGACACGGGCTCCACCTTCTCCATTAGTCAAGCGTCCTCTACAGGGGCCGAGCGGCCATAAGTTTACTGGACACTAACTGCCTCATTAGTCAAGTCATTAGTGAGTGCAAACAGCAATAGTGTGCCGTAGAACAGTGTGGGTTTAATTAAAGGGCCAGCGCGTGACCCCTGCACACTGCCAGCATCAGACAGCTGCGTGCCCGCAGTTCCTGCCAAACAACGCACACACACACACACACACACAACTGCAGAGCGACCTCTGGTTGCCAGGCTCTTATCAGCTCTCAGGAAACAAGCATGGCTTTAAATCGCAGCTTTGTTTGGTCAAACGCTCTGCGAGAGGCTGAATCCAAAGCCGTGACATCTTCAGTTATTCTCTGGAGAGCTGACATACTGAAAACATTCAGGATTATCATGGAGACTTGAGTTACTGTCAATGTGAATGACAGCATTTGTCTTATAGTCTCATCAGAAAGGCTCAACAGTTAACAATAAAACAAATACAAAATTATAAACACTTAACATTTCTATTGACTTCTGTATTTGATGCAATTTAAAACCTTGCATTATATAGACAATCTTAACATATAGAATTGAAAACTTTCACACATTAAAACAAAAATTTTTGTTCTGAATTATGTTTAATAATTATTTAATATCTAAATCATGGCTTAAAAATGGTTAATAAAGAAGCTTTTCATCTTAAATATCTGTAAACAATCTGTTCACTTTTAAAATAAAAGAATGCAGCAGGTATTAATTGGATGATGTTTTTATTCAAGCCATAAAATCAGATTTCATATAATCTGTGTTTGGCTCAAATCCCTCAGGGTCTCTCTCTCTCTCTCTCTCTCTCTCTCTCTCTCTCTCTCTCTCTCTCTCTCTCTCTCTCTCTCTCAATTTAAAGAACTTTATTGGCATGATTGTGTCACTTACAATATTGCCAAAGCATTATACATAAAACAAGAAACATACAATAACACAATATTAACAAACATTAAGGTGCAATTAAGCTAAGGTGCTGGGTGATGGATGAAGTACTACTGCAAATAAAATAAAATAGAATCAGAGGATATTTACAATATAAAGTAGACTTTGAAATATAAACATATGAAGTATACAAATGTACATTTATGGAGGCACATGAGAGGTAAAATAAAAGTACTGTACAAGATCAGGGCTGTGGATTATTTCTGATGGTGTGTAACTGATAAATGAGTTTGGCAGCAGCTGATGGGTGTCTGTCTTCCCCCAGTAACATCTTCATTTGATCTGAGTCTGAAGAGCTATGAAACTCTGGTATGAGCTTTGAGATTTTGTCAAAGTGTTTTTCTCTAAGCTCTTTATATTTACCACAGTAAAGGAGAAAGTGTGTCTCTGTTTCGATCTCACCACTGTCACAATGGACACAGATTCGCTCTTCTTTTGGGAGCCATGTTTGTCTATGTCGGCCTTTCTCTATTGCCAGACTGTGATCACTGAGTCTGTATTTAGTGAGGATTCGTCTCTGCTTTACATCTCTAACTGTGGAGAGATATTCTGACAGACTGTATTTTCTGTTTAGTGCCCGATAACATTCTAGTTTACTTTGGTTTTTACTTTCATTATCCCAATGATCCAAATATAAAGTTTGACTTTCTTTAATGATTTGGTTTATTGTGGTTTGTTTGCGTTCATTAGTGCTGGTCTGGAGTTTTAGAGCCAGTTGACAGATGGGACTGGTTTTAGGTCTCTTCTCTTGGGTTTTAAGGGCTTCATATTGAAGTGTGTTCGGGGGACTTGAGTTTAAGTGTGACCAGAATTTAAGGGAGCGTTTTTGGATGTGTATTATTAGGGGATATCTGCCTAATTCAGCCCTGCATGCATTAGTAGGTGTTCTTCTCTGAACTCTTAAAATATTTCTACAGAATTCAGCATGCAGGGATTCCATTGGATGTTTGTCCCATTTGGAGTAATCTGTTAGGCATTGTGGACCCCAAACCTCACAACCGTACAGAGCTATGGGCATTATTACACTATCAAATATTTTACACCAAACTGTAGCAGGAATGTCTGTTTGTTTAAATTTGCCTTTGATGACATAGAATGCTCGTCTAGCTTTCTCTTTAAGTGCATTTACCGCGAGACCAAAACCGCCTGATGCGCTGATTTTTAACCCAAGATAGTCGTAGTGTAAGGTGTGTTCTAGTGCAGTGTTTCCCAGAGTAAATGTGTATCTGTTATCCTGTAATCTTGCTTTTTTCTGGAAAATCATAATTTTAGTTTTCTTCAGATTGACCGTCAGGGCCCAGTTTTGACAGTATTTCTCCAGCAGGTCCAGGTGTTGCTGTAAACCTTGTGCAGTGTCTGACAATAGCACCAGATCATCTGCATACAGAAGAGCTTTAATCTCACTCTCTCTCAAGATAATCACACATAGTCCACAGAAAACAACCTGTTTCAGGAGCACAAATCCTACTGCTTCTTCTAAACAAAAACTATTAATACCTCTGTTCTTGTGTATAATCGTTTCTAAAAAAGTAACACACTTACCTGAAAATCAGTGCTTCAAGAAAAGCTAAACCGGTGTCAGATGCTCCAACAACAACAATCCTGGCATTGATGATGACCTTCGGCTCCATGCTGAGTTTTCTGTTAGTGTGGTACAGAGCAAAATCATCCTGACAAAATCAAAATGATATAAAACATTATTGTCAGAAAATACCAACACCCTAACTTATACAGAATATCATTAATATTTATACTGTTATACATTACTGCCAGTAACTTACTGTAGATTTACATTGATGTTATTTACTGTCAGTTTTTCTGACTTTAAGATAAATATGGTGCTTTGGTGTAAAAATGTGTTTTTAATGCTATAACATTTATAAATATTCATTCCACGGGTCTGTTGAATGCTGTATTCTGATTGGCTGAGAATGTTCTGTGGGTATGCATTAATTTCTGATAACTGCACACCTAACTGTCAACTGTCTTAAAAATAGGCACCAGAGCAATGTTTGTGGTAACCGTGGTATATGAGTAATAATTGACTCCGGTCCTTTGAATTATTTGAAAATAATGCACACCCGCGGTGTAACTCCGCTTCGCGTCGTGCCGCATTGCACCTTGGGTGTGCATTATTTTCTTATAATTCAATGGCCCGTCGTCAATTATTCCTTACAAATATGTTCTCTTTTAATGATTTTGTGTGATTTATCATAAGGCACTGCACAATTGAGTGATGCTACAAATCCTTACATTATTCATATCTGATCCTTTGAAATTAAATGGGTAAATATGATTTATAGTTCAGAAGAAACCTTCTCAAACTAAATATAGACTGTATATATTTATTAAAATCCTGAAAGAATAAATGCAGATTTCTGTGTTTCTTCTTTAACCAGTATAACAGTAAGAGCAGTTTTCTAAAAGCACTCCTGATTTCCAGACTCATCTGTTTGGACGGTTTTCCCATCATGACAATAGTTTAATTACAGCCCGAGCCACGGCCAGCACTTATCTATCTATAAAGATACCAGCGTACCCAACAGGAAAAACACATTTGCATTAGCGAGCACTATAACTAATCTGAAAAATGGAAAAGTTCCTGATGTTTGAGTTTCACGGCAGATATCCACAGTAACTCGCAGAACATTTCAATTGGCTCTACATCTAATGTAATGCATTCAAAGTTTCAAATGTGCCCATTTTCATCCAGGAGAGAATATTCTTAAAGTCGAAGAGATGGGTTGAATCGATTCAAAGTGAACATCTGCTGCTCTCTCTCTCTTTCTTTTTCTTTCTATCTCTCCCTCTCTTTCTCTCTCTCTAATTGGCTCTTGAGCATGAATAATTTGAGGGATTTGTTTCCCGCTACACCTTATCCCATTTAACATGAAGAAACAGAAGGGGATGCAATGCACTCTGGGAAGAGAGACACAAAACTGTCATTTGTCATTGTAATATAAGGAAACATGATGGGCTCTTCAGAATCATTCATTCATTCCTATAATCAATGAGACTGTGTGAGGAGGTTTCAACCAAAATAAAAAAAACACATAATAATCTGCTAAAAACATTTTCTTTGATTCAGGTTTTCCAGTTATTTAAGTTTGCAGATACACAATTTGCATAATGAATAAGAAGCCTATTTATAACACCATAACCATTTCTTATGGTAAATGTATTTTCTCAACAATTTTGATTTGTATTTTTGTTTTCAGTCATTCATTACACAATACACCTTTAATAACATCACTCTCTTCATCTTTTCATTAGAATGCTACAGTAACATGACGTAAAACACAGTTGACCTCATTCTCCATGCACAGGTACAGCAGGTGCATTCGGCTCAAACGCAGGACTTCTGTTAAACATAATGGCCTTCGTAACACAAAACTCTATTGACAAAGAGCAAACAGGTGCTTTAACTCTGATTAATTCATATGAACCGGACGCAGGATTAACGCAGTCATGGCGCTGTTATCTGGACACAGCCGTTGCTGAGCTACCAAACGCAGCGTTCTTATGTGAACCGAATGACAGCTTATGTGTTCCTGCTAATGCACTGCACACACACACACACACACACACAAAACTGTATAACATTACACAATTCAGACCCTGAGTCCATTTCGCTGGACATCACATCAGCCCTTCTTTTTTTTTACTTCTGGAGTATTTCACCTATAGTTTAAGGCCTGCAGTCCATGAGATTGGACGTTTGAGAAGAAGCTTAAAGTATAGACCAACAGTTTTATGTTTATTATTTTATTTCATGTTGGTTATTTTTTGTGAAGTACACCTGTTTTGACCTCACATCCATAGAAATGGACAAAAAATTACAATTAGAGAGTGTTGTATTTGTATTAAAATGTGTATTATTTTTATTTGGTGTCATTTATAGAGGCCTCTTTATATACTTTTATATTTTCCAGAAAGTTAAAACATAATTCAGGTCTGAAGGGGTTAAACCCACTGCACTTCTTTGTTAGCCAGAACTTCAAATCTTAGCTTTAACTCATGGCAAACTCTAGAAAAAAATTATACAAACAGTACACTTTATGAATATCCTTATATATATATTATTTAGGTACAGATGTACATTCGGTACCAATACGTATCTTTATTAGCCTGGGTGCCAGCCGATCTTAGCCCCGCCCACAACATTTTGAGGACGGGAAAATCGGTCTGGACAGATGATCAACAGTAACGTAATCAACCACGTCACCAAAGAGCGCGTGTGTTGAATCTGTTTACAACGAAATGGCTGCCGCTGGAGAATTCAGATGTGTCTATTGTCATTCATTGTTGTTTCTCCTTTGGTCGCACTTATGGAGGACCAAGTAAAAGAAGCAACTGAAATGGGTATCACAGCGATGCAACTTGGCGTGCACGACGAGATGGATATAATTAGCTTCTTTTTGGAAGCCTGGAATCGTGGCTGCTGAATTGTAAGAGATAGTCTGACTGTATGACTTGGTAACACTTACAGTGTTGTGATATAAGTAAAATGTTATAAACATAGTAGGTGTCGATGTACGTTCGCTAACTCAGACTTAGTAGAATCATAATGTTAGTGTCATTGTAGCGAAATAACTAGCAGTTCGGTCAGGCTGCAAAAGACGCCATTTTAACATACGTCACACACTCCGTTGCTCTGATTGGTCGTAGGTCTATCCAATTGAGTGCAGAGGCATTTTTTGGTTAAGACACGCCCCATAATCATTGCCCAATGGAGCGGTATCAGACTCAAATTCTGACTAGAATTGAGTATGACAACGTCAGGCTATATCTTTATGGTACTAATATGCACTTTTTGGGCCCTATTTTAACAATCTGAGCGCACAGTTTAAATGGGCGTGTCCGAATTCACTTTTATTAATTTAACAACTGAAAAATGGTTTGTGCGCCTAGCACACAGTCTAAAAGGGTTGTTCCTATTCTCATAATGAGTAATGGGTGTGTTTTTGGTGTAATGTGCAATAAACCAATGAGAGTCTCAGCTCTCATCCTGTTAAAAAGCCAGTTGCGATGGCGCCATGCCGATTCCCTATTTAGATGGCAGATTGTAAACTGAAAAACTAAGCGAAGGAAGAAGACCCCCACTTTAAGACTGATGTGAAAAAAATTGCTTTGTTTATATTTGTATTAAAATTGTTATTTTTTTGTTTTAAAATCTTTCTCTTTAAAGTCGTTTTTTTTGCAGTCATGAAAGTAAAATTAGCAGAGGCTTTTTATTGCTGTAAATGTGTGGATAGCCTACATGATCAGTGTAATCTCAAATAATAATTTACAAATATGTAAAAAAAGGTTTGTACCCTAAAAATATATAAAAGAGATAAAGAATTTACAAACGTGTGGAGAGTCTTCATCACTCGGATAGAGCCGTGAGTGTTTTGAAAAGCATTACTTAAAGGACAAGTTCAGTATTTTACACTTAAAGCCCTGTTTTCAGATTGTTTATGATGAAATAGAACGGTTTTGACTGAAAGTTGGACATATGCTGCTGGCCCGAGAATTTCCAGTTTTTGTGGTATCACCCCCCCCCCCCCACCCCCACAATGGCTGCATAGGTGCACTGGAACAATCCTTCCTAAAATGCATTAAACTTTCGTTTACAAAGACGTGAAACTCACCGAGTGGTTGGGGTGTTCACTGATATGCTCACACAAAAATTGCTGCAAAGTCATCATATACAATACATTTGTGTGGTAGAATAAAAAAAAATCAAAATAGATGCAATATTTCTTCTAAAGTCCTGTAAAATGTTCTAATTTATGTCCAAGAGACTCAATAATAATCGTTTACATTTGAATTTGTCATATTTAAAAACGTTTGTGTGCTGCTGCGCATCCTTATAAGCAAACGCGTGTTGTTGTCCCGTTTATAGGCTCATATTACTAACACGCTCTTTAAATAACAAAAACAATATTGCACCATTGACTTTAGCCCATAGGAGCAAATGCATTTGCTATTTAAACGGGACGCTGGACGTGAAAATGATAACTGCGTCGGGTTGAAACTAGCAAATAACATTGCGCCGGGTTTATGGTAGGAGCCTTTATACCACAGGTCTGTTGAATGCTGTATTCTGATTGGCTGAGAAATGTTCTGTGGGTATGCATTAATTTCTGATAACCGCACACCTAACTTGTCAAATGTCTTAAAAATAGGCACCAGGGCAACGCTTGTGGTAACCGTGGTATAAGAGGAATAATTGACTCCGGTCCTTTGAATTATTTGAAAATAATGCACACCCACGGTGTATTGCACCTCGGGTGTGCATTATTTTCTTATAATTTAATGGCCCGTCGTCAATTATTCCTTACTTAATGTACAAAAAGGTCTCACCTAAGCTTTTTCTGAGAGTGCCATATAAAAACTTTCTATTAATGACACCCTGAAGAAAACTGTAAAACCTCATGATTAACTTAACTTACATTGTAAAAATGTTAAAACTTTGTATAAATTGAAATTCTCCCCTTTGGCAAATGTGTGTGTGTGATGTCAAACAAGAGTAAACACAGCGATCTGTAGCAGATGTTAGTAGATCTGATAATAACTGGATAAGATCACTCCTGCTTTACCTGTTAGAAACCAGCGTAAACATTTGCACCATCTGCTTCATTCATCCATCTGCTTCATTAAGAGCAGACGCTCAATAACCTCAGGCAAAGCAGGCCTGTGATCTGTTTAACCTACAGTTAACCATTCTGACGAACTAAACACATAACCAGTGGACTCATGTGTACACACACAGCATTAATTATTGATAAATGTAAGTGAGAGAAACAAAGATGCCCTGCTGTCTCTTCACACTTTATGAATAATGAGTTTGAACAAACAGTGGCATGACAGATTGAATTAATGCACAGCGCCCTCTTGTGATTCATCAGTAATGCTTCGCATCCAAGTACGTCTCATTCCTTACACACTTTCAGTATTTTATTCATACAAAGTGACATTTTAAATCATAGAATTAGAATAACTGATGCTGATGTGTTTGTCTGACCTGTTCTCCAGTGATGATGTGTCTGGACGGTGCATTGATGCCCAGCTCTTCCAGTGGATAGATGATCTGACGTCTCGGGCTGACGGGTACCATGACATTCAGGACAGCTGTCAGACTGGGGGAAGTGATCTTCTGAAAGCACAGGAGAAAAAAAAATAAGAAATGTGCTCAGTATTACTACACTCAATGCAATCAGTAACTTCAAATAACAATTTTTAAAATATCAGCATTTATTTGGCACAAAAACAAATAGCTGCTGTGCAGTCATGTCACAGAATGTGTACCTGTCTAAGTTGTGTTCACCTTTTGGGCTGGATAGATGGGATAATAAAGGCAGGACTTGTGTGATAAGCGCAGCACCTCTTTGAAGAAATGTCTGGCATGAGGTTGATATATGGGGTTGAGGATGAAGTGACACAGACGCCCGTGATCCTCTCGCTGATGATGGTTAAAATACATAAACCTCTCAATGTCAAAGTGGGCTCGGATGAACTCGACATCCTGAAACGTGAAAACACGATAAGATGTGGCAAAGGATTTGTGCTGAAGGAACATGCACGTTCAATATGTTGTGAGTTTTTACCTCTTCATCTCTGATGATTATCAAACCAACAACCTGACTCTCAACCTGACACACGAACGCCTGAAGAGCCGTCCCATCCTGGGAATAAGAGAATGGAAACAGGGTTTAATTCACTGTGTCTAATGGTTAAAATTGTAAGAGATGCTTTATTGTGTAGCTGACAGACCGGGTCTTTACGGGCTTCCAGAAACAGATCCAGATCATCACTGATGGATTTCTGCTGGCTAAAACTTTCAATTAATCTCTGGACTTCTGGGATATCAGAGGACACAGCGACACGCACCTCTAATGTCCTGATGGATAAAAAATATATGAGCATGATAACTATGGGCTGTTTGTGTGTGTGTGTGTGTGTGTGTGTGTGCGCGCGTGTGTGAGTGTGTGTGTGCGTGCGTGCGTGCACCTGAACAGAGTTGAGTGATGACACAGATAGAGTTCATGTGGAAATGTGCTGCTCTCATGAGGAATGATTCTAATGAAAGACTGTAACAGAGGGAATTCTGGGACCAGTTTAGGCACAGAGATCACACAGTATTCCCGATCCTGTGCAGCCAATCAAACACAACACATTAAATCTCATCTATTAGAATTTTGCATTTTAAAATAAATTAATCGCATATAAAATAAAAGCTTGTTTTTGCATAATATATATTAGACAAATGAGGTGTCATGAAACTTTTTGATAAAAAAAGTAAATGCAAAGTAAGAGTATCAAAATAAGAAGCATAGTTAAAAACATCTCTTCATGTACTATTATGCATGATTTCAAATGACATCATACAAACCCATTTTCTTGTTTTTTCCAAATTTTAGGGGAAAATTTCCTTTACCGCAACGTGTCAATGACTGGATTTGGGTTTTTTGACATGGAATATTTATAATAAAAAACTCTAAAAAATAAAAAGCTTCAGTGCATGTTATACTATAAACATTTACAGTAAAGAAACATGTGGTATTTGGTGATCATTGGTAAATGTAGAGACAATAATAAGGAATATAAATGTGTCCAAGACCAATTTCTCATCCTCCAACAACTTTCAATCATTGTTTAAGCCCTCAAGGAACTAACATTTTTAAAAAAATAGTTGTAAGGGACATAATTGACTGTGACACCCAAGATGGCTACCAGGTAAGCAGTTCTTATTTTTTCTCTCCAGATAAAAGTTGAAATTTTGTTTGTCATAGTACCTAGACAACTTTTTAGTTCTCATTACCGAAACATGAGTTTGTAAATGCATATATTTAATGTAATATCATGTTGCGGTAATGATCATTTTTAATAATCTAAAGGAAATATTTTTAAAATCCTCTAAAAAATAATGGTTATAGTAAGTTCACACCTTAATCTTATATGTGCACAAAAATTGGCTTCAAGGGCTTTTAAAAATTCTGATGATGGACACCTTCTAAATCTGGATTTCGTGAGATATATGTATGTGCACATACTTATTTTGTATAGAAATACACACACACATGCATGCATGTTTGTATTTAAGAAACATTTATATATATTTATGAAAAAAAAAAAAAAAAAAAAAAATATATATATAATTCTTACATTTAAATATGTATGTGTGCATTCATGTATACATAATAATTACACACACACAAATATTTTATTCAAATATAAATTTTTATTTTGTATGCGATTAATGGCGATTAATCTTTAGACAGCTCCAATAAATACCATACTTACTGGGAAGAGTTTAAACAGGTATGGCAGGAGGTCTGCTGATCTTTGAAAGAAAAAAGAGAAAGCGAGAGAGATGCTCAGAAACGTCATCTGTCCTGCAGGACTGAGCTGAACGGCTGCCATGTTGGCCACTAGATGGTGAATGTGTGGTGTGTGGCTGTCAGTTTAAGTGTTCTGCTCATTAATAACATGCTCATGCTCTGTTGGAGGCGTCACGCCTCCATATTCCACAACAGCTGGACAATAAAGAGACACACGGACCACCACAGCGGGAGCCAAATAACATTCAGACTGATTTCTACAACAGCTTCTGACTGAAGCCCAATGGAGCTCCGCCAGATCATCACAGAAGCTTTCAGTCTTTAAATATTAACCAGAAACAAATTCTGAGTGAACGTTCACACATTTATAAAGTCTATCTGTAAAGTCAGACAACTAATAATAGGATACTCAGGGTGTAATTTGTGGAAAAATCAGAGGGGGTGTTTTTCATCTATTTTTATGGAACCTAAACTGTACATGCCAGAATGTTTAGGAGGGCTAATCCCCCCAGCAAATCGCACCATACTTATCTTAGCAAACAAAATCAAATAAAAGTCAGCAACAGACTGTTTTTGCCTGTGATCTTACCTCATTTCAAACCTTTTTTCCATAGTAAAGAGCTGAATGCAGAACGCATTAGGAGATCTGTCTGAATCCGAATCCTCACAGGAGATCAGCGAGTCTTTGACACATAACTCAATATTCTCTGACTGGTTAGAAAAAAACAAGCATTTTACAATAATCACTGAATTAAATTAAGGAAAAAAAGAAAGATAAATATTAAATAGGATCTGACCTGAGATCTGTCAGAAGTTTTGCTGTGTTCACTTCGCATCTCTTCTTCTGTGTCTAATTCACCCTGTGATTTAATTTTCTTCAGTAAAAACCACATCATTTAAAACACATGCAGTAAAACAATAATTATTTAAGAAAATGTAAGTGTAATTCCCTGTATTATCACAATGTTTTGCTGATTTAAAACTCACTGGTTCAGAGTCTTTGACCTCCACAGATGTCTCTGCAGTCAGATTGTTCTCCTCTGGTGGTTTTGGTTCCTCTGTTTGCTCCACTGGATTTGTCTTTCTCAGTTCTTCAAATGCTCCAAGCTCAAAGCACTGATTGAGAAGTTTTAAGTCAACGTGACCACTCATACTGCAAAAGCCCACCACAGATCCTTCATTCTGCACACACATCACAGACACACTCTTTAAAGATGGCACATGTCATTACCATGTTAGAAAATACAGAAAATCATTTCCATTGTTACAAAACTCTCAGGAATACCTCACTTTGTGTTTTGTTTGCCTGCTTAACTTGTCTTGTTGACCCAGTTTTCTACATAGCTGACTCTTGAATAACTTTGCATTGTTTTCACATAATAAAAAATACTTTTGAATTCATTCATTTAAATTAAAGAGTCTTGTTTTCATTCACTCACAATAATGCCATTTCAAACCTGTATGACTTTTATTCTCATGTGGAAAACAGTGTTCTTAATACTGTACAATAATAGTGCATGGAGACATATGATGGGAATCATAACATAAAATCATACATGTTTAAACAACATAAGTCATGAGAGAGAAACATCTGAGCGATAACATTTTCCTTCTGGGATCTTTAGCTTTATTTGGACACATCATGGAAATGTTTGAAGGAATGTTAATGGATACGTCTAACCTCACAGACGACAGCATGATGCTCCTGATCCTGAGACTCAATGAGTTCAGATATGAAGTACGGCCCGTGGGTTTCCACCAGGGGTCTGATGTCCTCTGTAAATATCTGCATGATGTCATCATGATCTTCCACTCTGAAGAATTTCATTTTAATACATTAATGTAAGAAAAAGTCCTGTTTAAACAATATAGTGATATAATGTAGAGTACAAAATGTTTATAACAGTTGTGAAGTATAGCAAATATACTGATTTTCTTTTAATTTGTGTTCATTTATGATCCTGAATCCAGAAGAGAATGAGTGTAAACCTGGCTCTGCGGACATGTAGTCGTGGACAGTGATTGTTTCGATGACAAACATATGCTTTTAAACTTTCCTCCAGGACACACGTCATAGGATCAAAGATCTTCTCTAGTGATGCCTCTGATCAAATATGAAAAAAAAATATATAAATGTCAAAACTGAAACATTAATGTGTTAAAATCTAAAGTCATGTAAAAGTAGTTGATAATGTTTGTTTTTTACCAAGTGTGCCCATGTAGGAAGTCATGAGGCAGATGTGCTCCAAATCCACAATGGCATTAAAGACGGTTCTGAATGTTGTACAAGGAAACAAAACTGATCATGAGATTCAGAAATTCAATATAACAAGATTAAATGGAAGCAGAAAGGCATTGCTTTACAGTCAATACAATATGTGCAGCCCCAAACAAGATTCAGACTCGCTCTAACCAGATCACATGAACCGTCTGCCTTGTTTAAGCAAATTATGATAGAAATCGAAAAACAAACTGTGTACTTAAAATAGATTATGGGTGACTCTCACTGCCAGAAAAAAAGATTTAGGTTATATTTCACACAAAAATCAAGAAAATATGAAATTATATCTAGCTTAAAGCAAAATAAATACTATTGTAGGACCATTTAAATCATGTGTTTTGTGACTTTATTTATTTTTGTACAATTCTGGGATATCCTTGTCATATTTTGTGATGCAAAAAACTAATTTTAATGTAACCTTTAGCTTTTTTAAAGAAACAATAACATGAATAAATGCAGAATGAGTTTCACAAAAACTACACAGAAAATGTTCACATCAATATTATCATTACCTGATTATCTCTTTAGTGCCCCCTATGGAGAAATCAGGCTGAGACACAAACAGGCGCAGATACAGTGTGTTCAAGGGCTAGAGAAACACAGAAAACACTAAAAGTTAGATACAAGTCACGCTAAATATGAATGAATATCATGTTTAATTTGTTAAGCCTACAGTGAATGTTTTGTGAAGTGAAATCTCCCAGCGTGATTGATCCACGAGCTCTTCTGTGGGCTGATCAGAGAAAGACATGTGAGCGAGCACTGCATTCTCACTCGTGGTCATTGTCACAGACAGATTTGATCTCTCACTGCACACACACAGAGGACAAAATATCAGATTTATCAGATCATTACTAAAAAAGCATTAAAAAGTTCACCAAAAAAATGAAAATTCTGTCATCCTCATGTTGTTCTAAACATGCATAAATGTATTTTTTCTGATGAACACAAAAGAAGATATTTTGATAAATGATGATAAGCACACAGCTGATTGTAACCATATGGTAAGAAAAACAAATTCAATGGAATTCAATGGGTACCATCATTCATCAAAATATCTTCTTGATCATTTATCACAATACTTCCATATTATTTGTTTTACTATGGAAGTCAAATGTTACGGCAGCTGTATGCTTACCATCATTTATTAAAATATCTTATTTTGTGTTCATTAAAATAAAACAATTTATACAGGTTTAGAACAACATGAGGATGAGTAAATGATGACTAAATATCTTTAAGTTACAGTAAAGTTGCTGAAAAATTTTAATTTAAAAGGGACATATAATGAAAATCTGACTTTTTCATGTTTAAGTGCTATAATTGGGTCACCAGTGCTTCTATCAACCTAGAAAATGTGAAAAAATCAACCCAGTAACTTAGTTTTGTAAACCATTCTCTGCAATATGTGAAAAAATAGCTCATTGAAATTTGGCTCCCCTTGTGATGTCAGTAGGGGAACTTATTATAATAACCCTGCCCCTTAATCTGCACTATCCAACCACAGCACTGCCACATGATCACACAAAGTTCTGTGGGATGGTCACAGAATTTTTTGCTAATTTTTCCATGGCATTCTCAGGTATTGGTTACTCAACTGTTTTGCCATTTTCTTACCATTGTTGCTTCGGTTAAGGGTTAGATTTACATAAAAGGACATCCTTACACAAACCCAACTCAACGCCAGGCGACAATTGTTTAAATTTTAGAAAATATAAAAGAATACCTCAGAAAAAATTATATTAACCAATACTTAAAGTGACATACTAATGCAAACACCAAATCTAACCCTAAACCGAAGCAACAATGGTTTAAAAATAGGAAAAAGCAGTTGAGTAACCAATCCGTGACAATGCCACGGAAAAATGAGCAAAAAATTCTGTGACTATCCCACGGAACTTTGTGAGATCATGTTGCGAGATCAGCTCATTTGCATTTAAAAGCACAAACCAAAAACGACTGCACAGTTTATGCTCACACCTACAATGGTAGGTCCAGTGGCAATTTTAATAAATTATCTGTGGGGTATTTTGAGCTAAAATATGGCACTGATGTTAAGATATGTCAGTGCAACATTTTTTTTTAATTAAAGCAGTTCAACATTTTAGTCCAGCACTAGGATAAGCCCTGTCTGGGAAACCACCAATTTATGTTATATTTTGTTTCAGTCCCATGCATCATGCATACTTCAATACTTGTGTTGGGTTTGGAGTAATATAACTGTTACAAGTAAATAAATGCTGAGAGAATTTTCACTTAAACACTTACAGAAGGTGAATGACATTGACTCTGCCAAACACATCGATAGTGGACGGACTGATCAGATGATTGATCTCCTCAGCATCTGATGACTCTGCTCTTCTCACAGTCACACTTAAAGCTTCACCGCCCGATGATCTGATGGTGCTCATTTTAAACCTGACAAACAGATCGACTAGATAAATGTTGTTTGTCGACTACTAGGCCTACTACACAAATAAAAGTTGACATACGCTGTAAATAAACGGTTAATGGTGCTGATTATATTTTGTTCATGATTTAACTTAGTTGTTCATATATTGTTACCGACTACTGGCTTAACTTATGTGTTATGTAAACCATCGTAAGTTTTCTACACAAAAAATATTAATAAATAAAATATAAAAGTTATTACATTAAGCAAAACATACAATATAAAAACCATTTAAAAAAGTACTAAACCGACCTTTTTAGTGAGAATAATGAAAACTGCTATTTTCAATTCAAGCAAATGGCGATAGAAACGCTGTTTGCAAGCGTCCAGTAACCATGGTGACGGGCGCGCGACAATGACGTACTGAGGTGAAAGAGACGTCACTCAGAAGCGCACCGCGACAATCGGCAGTGGCACGCAGCTAACACTTTAGCTTTGTATTAAAGACCACAAACTTGTTAAAATAATCCAACAAAAGTCGCGTTACAATAAAGTGAAATCAAGTTTTTAATCATGGCGTCCACAGCGGCGGGAAAACAGAGAATCCCTAAAGTGGCGAAGGTAATAACATGAGTTTGTGAGCGAGTTAGCATTAGCATGTAAACAAATGTTGAGCTCCTGATGTCTTCTGTAAGCATCCAACACACGTGAAGGTCTGTTATGAATGCGTTTTTAATAAGTAAAGTGTGTGTTTGTTTATTCAGGTGAAGAATAAAGCTCCTGCAGAGGTTCAGATCACCGCAGAGCAGCTGCTCAGAGAAGCTAAAGAGAGAGAACTTGAGTTACTGCCTCCTCCACCTAAACAGAAGATCACTGATCAGGAGGAACTCAACGACTATAAACTGAAAAAGAGAAAGGTATGGCGGCTATATGATGTTATCAACTTATATTTCAGTTCATTATTTGCAACAAGGTATTTTATAGAATACCACAGTATTAACTATACTAGTGTTTGCTGGCCTAATGCAGATCTAGGTTTTTGTAATTAACCTGCACTGTACTGCACGTGACTGTCTGTGTATTTTGCTGTTGTGTTGTATGTGTAGATACATTGTGTATTTTCTGCTTATAACAAATTTTACTGTATATTGGGTTACACAATTACTGGAATTTTCAAGGCTGGAAACTTTCCATAGGAATTAATGTGAATATATGGGAATTGACAGGAATTATATTGAATAAAATAAAAAAAAATGCAGAGTTTCCTGTAACAGGGAACTTAAATGTAGTTAAGAAAACTTTTTAATTTTTTTTTTTTTTTAAACAAGAAGTTTAAATGCAATTTCAGTTCAACGTCTACCCTGCACATTGCTTACTGATGGGAAATTGAAGCCACACCCCCTGCATGTACCTGCATTCATTCATAGCATGCACAGATCATTTCTTCAATCTTGCACACAAAATAATGCCAAAATGCCCATCTTTGCATGTATTCACGTAATTAACATAAATTAATTTAATTTAATTTAAGCATGTCTGCTTATGACCAAACAAAGTATTTATTTATGTTTATATATGATATGTTTTTATATAAATTTTCCTAAATGTACAAATAATTCCCATAATTCCCTTAAAGTTTCCAATTTCAATTATTTCCAAAATTTCCCAGATTAAGTTCCCATGGAAAGTTTTTGGAAATGTACCGGAAACCTTCCGCCCCTTTGCAACCCTAACTGTATATTGCATTTTTGTTTGGTTTACCACTTGAGCTGCTTTTACTAATATCAGTCCAACTTTAGAACATAATTAACGTGTCTTCTCTCTGAATTTAGGGATTTGAGGACAACATCAGGAAAAACAGAACGGTCATCAGTAACTGGATCAAGTACGCACAATGGGAGGAGAGTCTGAAAGAGATCCTGAGGTGGGTTTGTGTTGGTGCAGCATCATTAATAAAACCTCATGAAGAATTGACAGGTGATGGAGGTTTCTTAATGCATCTTCTTCTCCTCTCGACAGGGCCCGCTCCATCTACGAGCGAGCGCTGGATGTAGATCACAGGAACATCACGCTGTGGCTGAAGTACGCCGAGATGGAGATGAAAAGCCGGCAGGTGAATCACGCTCGCAACATCTGGGACCGAGCCATCACCATCCTGCCACGTGTCAATCAGTTCTGGTATGATCCTCCTCCTGCTGTTTGTATAGAAAAAAACATTTCGAAAAAAATCTTCAGTGTTTTATGCTTATTCATCCACCAGGTACAAGTACACGTATATGGAGGAGATGCTGGGGAACATCGCGGGTTGCAGGCAGGTGTTTGAGCGCTGGATGGAGTGGGAGCCTGAAGAACAGGCCTGGCATTCCTACATCAACTTTGAGCTACGATATAAGGAAGTGGACAAGGCACGCAGCATCTATGAGAACTATATCCTTCCATTGAGTAGCAACTTTATTACATGCGTTATTAATGTGTTCATTTGTATGTTTTAGATGTGTAGAATATAGACAGTTGTTTTTTCACTTTATTCTGTGTAATCTTATCAAAATTTGTAGTATTTGCTAAGTCAAGCATCGCTATGATCATTATTGTGCAGACCACATCTGTAATGTTCCTTAACATCTGAGCACTCGTGATGGTCCATCCTGAAGTGAAGAATTGGATCAAGTACGCTCACTTCGAGGAGAAGCACGGCTACATCGCTCGCGGGAGGAAGGTGTTCGAGAGAGCGGTGGAGTTTTTCGGTGAAGATCAGATAAGCGAGAGTCTCTGTGTGGCTTTTGCTAGATTTGAAGAGAAGCAGAAAGAGGTTTGACCTTTGTGTTTGTGTTTAACTAAACCAGAAGATGCTTTCTTTTCCTCCTCACATGTTCACTTTGTGTGTTTCAGTTTGAGAGAGTTCGGGTCATCTATAAATACGCTTTGGACCGAATCCCCAAACAACAGGCCCAGGAACTGTTTAAGAATTACACTGTGTTTGAAAAGAGGTTTGGAGACAGGAGAGGAATCGAGGATGTGATCGTCAGCAAAAGAAGATTTCAGTATGAAGAGGAGGTCAAGGTGAGTAAAACATCCTGAAGATTTTTGACCCGTGCTGGCAAAATGAGGCGCAATGAGAGTATAAATGTTTTGATCAATTGAGGTTTTCATAAAAAAAAACCTACATTAAGCCCTCGTCTACTGATCATAATGTTCTAAATAGTCATTAAACATCTAAAATGATCTTTATTTGTATGTTTTCTGAGAGGTGTATCGTCCTAAATGCTTCATCTAATACAAAGATGAGACTCCATCCACTTGAGATTTTGTTTTGTTTTTTAAAACATGCAGAAATAAGAAAATAAAGTGCTTGATGTGTAAAGAGTTATTATTCACGATAAGACATGAAAATGATCTTCCTCACGCTGACTGACAGATCCGAAGCATGCACACAGATGCGTGAGCCTGCAACCCCGATAGATACACATATACACAGAAATACAGTTTTAAAAATATCTAGTTTTGACAAGAATTCACGCAGATATAATCTGTCATGTCTTAAGTGAATGTTTGGTTAACTGTTGGGGATCTGATGTGTAAGATTATGTTAGATAATATAATGAACAAAATATATTAAAAATTTTTTGAAAATAGCATGGGTTACATTTATTTGTTTGTAGTGTTTGATGATGCGACTAATCATTACTGTTATTATTATATTGCAACCATGCAAATGAAATGCATGCTCCCTCCTTCTGAATTGTTTGTACAACAGACATGGAGTTATATAAGTATCTTTGTGTACAGGCAAACCCACATAATTATGACGCCTGGTTCGATTATCTGCGTCTGGTGGAGAGTGACGCTGATGCGGATACCGTAAGAGAAGTGTATGAGAGAGCCATAGCCAACACTCCACCCATCCAAGAGAAGAGACACTGGAGACGCTACATCTACCTGTGGATTAACTACGCTCTCTATGAGGAGCTGGAGGTCAAGGTACAAACAAAGGATCACCTGCGAGGTCAATCGAGCTTTAGGTATTGATGTTTAATGTTTGTTTGATGTTTTTAGGACCCTGAAAGAACACGGCAGGTGTATCAGGCCTGTTTGGAGCTAATACCACACAAGAAGGTAAAATTCACGTTGAATAATCATAATGAAGGTTTTTGCTATCATTTTCGAGAAGTGCTGGTCGAATTATTGCTTATTCTGTATTCAGTTCACATTCGCCAAGATCTGGCTCCTATACGGACAGTTTGAAATCCGACAGAAGAACTTGCAGAACGCAAGACGAGGCCTGGTAAGCTATCCGTAAGCAAATCTACTTTAAACGTAATAATGATGCATTTCTTGAACCTCTGGCCTCTCTCGTGTCAGGGCACAGCCATCGGGAAATGTCCTAAAAACAAACTGTTCAAGGGCTACATCGAGCTGGAGCTTCAGTTGCGAGAGTTTGATCGCTGTAGGAAGCTCTATGAGAAGTACCTGGAGTTCAGTCCTGAAAACTGCACCACCTGGATCAAGTTTGCAGAACTGGAGAGCATCCTGGGAGACACTGACCGAGCCAGAGCCATATTTGAGCTGGCCATAGGACAACCACGATTAGACATGCCCGAGGTCAGTCGCACGTTACTTTCTGTCTTTACATCAAAGTCATTCAATTGTAAAGATTAAGGATGTTTTCAAATGATAAATATTTCTGGTTTAGACTAAACGATTAATGCAAGGTTGAAGAGAGCAAACATCAAACGTCTTACATGTATTGTTTTCTTCAGGTGCTGTGGAAGTCGTACATTGACTTTGAGATTGAACAAGAAGAATATGACAACACACGCAGCCTTTATAAAAGACTGTTACAGCGCACACAGCATGTCAAGGTATGATGAACACACAATTTCATCTACTCTAAACTATCTTAATGAATGAATGTCTGCAGAACGAGAACGGTCGATTTACTTTGATTGTATCTGCAGGTTTGGATCAGTTATGCTCAGTTTGAGCTGTCCATCGACAGTGAGGAGCGTCTGCAGAGATGTAGACAGATCTATGAAGAGGCTAACAAAGGTCTGCAGGGCTGCGAGGAGAAGGAGGAACGTTTGATGCTCATGGAGTCCTGGAAAGATTTCGAGGAGGAGTTTGGAACGGTCGCCAACAAGGAACGAGTCCAGAAACTTCTGCCTGAGAAAGTGAAGAAGAGGAGAAAGATCACGGCAGAGGATGGGGTGAGTCTTCAAACGTCCTGATGGACGACACAAGAATATCTGCATTGTAGCAGTGCTGTAAAGGGACAAATTAAGACAGAGAGATGTGACCCAATCTGTGAAAAGCCAGCTAAAGTAGTTTGTTTTGTGATTTATTGTTTTCTACATAAAATCATCCTATATAATGTAAAGAACATTTAACATTGATATCTTTAATATTGACTTAAGTGAAATCAATGTGAATCTTTGCTGCTATGGACTGGATTTCACAGGCAGGGTCACATATTATTAAACTATTATATCACCTCTGGGATGTTTTGTTCCTTAGTTTTAAAGCATTTACTGAGACTTTTACTTTACTTGGATCACATTGATAATATTGTTGTAGATAATGAGTCCAGTTATTTGTTAAATGTTTGTCAGTCTGTTTTAATAATGCTGGTATATGCAGATGGACAGCATGTCTTGAAATCCTTTGTGTTTGAGACTACCAATTAATGTCAGCCCACTGAATGAATGTAATGACTGTGTGTTGTGTTCAGTCGGATGCTGGCTGGGAGGAATACTATGACTACATCTTTCCTGAAGATTCTGCTAACCAGCCCAACCTCAAACTGCTGGCCATGGCCAAGATGTGGAAGAAACAACAGCAGCAACAGCAGGAAGAAACAGAAGAACAAGAGGTTTCAGATGCTGAGGAACCAGAAAAGAGCCCAGAAGCGGAGGATGAGGAACCTGTGGCACCCAAACAGAATGAGATTGATGACCGTGATGATGAGGACGAGAGCAGCAGCTCCAGCAGTGACAGTGATGAAGAAGAGCGCAAGGATGAGACGGAAAAAACCAAGACGGATGCAGACAAAGACTGAAGCGTTGTGATGGTGCCTGACGTGTTATTTCTCTCTTTCTTACTGTCTTTTCTTTTCTAACAAAATAAAGGTGAGAACCAAATGTGCTTTTGTCGCATTCAAGTTGATGTCCGCAAGCTGATTTCAAGCGTAAGGTTTACGTACGTAGTTGTTGGTCAATCCAGGGATGTATCTCTACCTTCAGGTAAACTAGAAGGTATTATGGACTTCTCAATGGCAAACTTTCACTGAGTTTGTTTCTGATTGAAACAAATGATGACTGTCAATGGTGATTGTGTAACTTTAATTTTCTGTTATTCAGCCTCTCAACAAGAAGAGATTTCAGCAAAAATATTCTGTGTGACACCAACAACTCTTAAAGTTGCCATAAACAGGAGTAGCGATCGTCTTATTTTCCCCATGGTGACGTATATCCCAGTTGAATTTGTCTATCGAGATCTGATTGGATTGTTTGAAGTTGGGTCATCTTGCTATTTGCTACTCGCTGCGATCTTTTCCTGGACCCCTCCCACCTGCCTTACTATATACTTTATTAAGTAAAAAGAGATTGTTTTGAGGAGGGGAGGAGATTTGCATTTTTTATTTAAAGATATGAGAACATGTGAATTAAAAAAAAAATAAGGAAGCTCACAGATACCAAAATATTCCAATAATTTTTCATATCGTTTTTCATTTTAATTTCAATGCAACTTTAAGAGTTGTTTTAGGCATGTGCTAGCTAGTCTTACATAGGGTTGCAAAGGGGCGGACAGTTTCCATGGGAACTTAATACGGGAAACTTAATGGAAATTAACAGGAATTATTTGGAAATGTATATAAACTATATCATATACAAACATAAATGACAAACATAAATAAACATTTTGTTTGGTCATAAGCAGACATGCATGCAAGGTGATGCAGATTTTGAAAAATCCTAATACTTAATCAACGCTTGATACGCTCATCAAGCCTGAATTTATTTGATCAAAAGTCCTAATAGAAATGATTTCTGAAGGATTTTTGATCAAATGAATGCAGGCTTGATGAGCATACGAGACTTCTTTTAAAAACATGAATAATAGTAATGTCCAAACGTTGAGGTGGTACAGTAATTCTGTATGATAACAGAAAACTGACTAGCAGAATGTAAGAGAGAATCACAGCTTAAGCTTAAAATAAATGTTTAATAAAATAGTGCTATCTTATATCCAGAAATGATTTGTGCATGTTATGAAAGAATGCAAGTACATGCAGGGGGTGTGGCCTTAATGATCCTTCAGTAAGCTGTGTGCATGGGGAGAAGGGTAGAAATTCAACCGAAATCGCGTTAAATCTTGTTTTTAATTATGCTGCAATTGCTGTAGATTTTTTCGAACTACATTTAAGTTCCCTGTTATAGGCAACTCTGAAATGTTTCTTATTCCCATTAATTCCCATGGAAAGTTTCCAGCCTTGAAAATGGAAATTTTGCATTACATATACAATATTTCTCTGAAAAAGCCACATCAGCCAGGTTTGGATTTTGAGCTTTTTATTTAATGTAACTACAATTCCGATGTCCCTCAGTTTCATCTCTATTACCCAAACAGAAAGCAACAATAAAATCATTCAGAGCAGTGACTCTCCGTCTCAGCTAAAGTCTTGAGATGTTGTGATAAAAGCAAGTTTCTTTGTTCAGGTGGATGCTGATAACTTCAGAGAGTCACATGCTAGTGTTATTCAATGTCCTCCGGTCGGACAGGATGAGGAAGAGGGATTATAGATTTCTTCTCTGTGTCTCTGGATAAAGCTTTCCTCATGTCTGTGAAGTGAATCAGAGTTTAAGTTACTTGGATCCTCATCATAACAGGGACAATATTTGTAGTAGAGAATGTCCAAGTCATATAAGAGAAAAGTCAACTTCTTTATAAAATGTGAGCATGCTTAAACTCAACCTGAATATGATGAAAAAAACTTTACCATAAGCATCTTCATCTGGCTCTCCGTTACTGGCAGAGTAATACTCGATCACAGTTCTGTAGACGCTGTAACCCAACTGTTTGTACATATTTACAGCCACTTGATTGGAGACTCGTACAAAAAGATCGACAAAGAATCCACCCTTCCTAAAGAAAAAGAAAAAACACATCCTTTAAACAGGGATGCCCTGAATCTCACTGA
Organism: Paramisgurnus dabryanus; assembly: GCF_030506205.2. Classification (NCBI taxonomy): domain Eukaryota; kingdom Metazoa; phylum Chordata; class Actinopteri; order Cypriniformes; family Cobitidae; genus Paramisgurnus; species Paramisgurnus dabryanus. The sequence continues at coordinate 9,791,548 of NC_133348.1, forward strand.
CGTGTGTTCATTTAACAGACGCTTTTATTTACAGGACATAAGTAATGAATGAGAGATGCACAGGTAAGTTTGACCTCTCGGAAATCTCTTCCAGCATCTCCATGAGTTTAGCAGCCAGACCCAGTCGTCTGAACTCGGGTGCCACAGACAGAGCGGTCACATGACCGTGCCATTCTTCTCTGGCGACGGATCCTTCTGCTTTCCCCATTACTACAGATGAGATGGGATAACAGGTTAGAATACTTCAATCTAACTGTTTAAGTCAACTAGTTCTTACAGTTCTTTCATGAAACACAAAGGAGAACGGCGATGTTTTCCCAAACACCCCAGGATGCATCATGCAAGGTATGTAACTTAAAATGTACAGTGTATGGTCAGCTTTAATATTTTGTAACATTTCTCTTTTGTTCCACGTAGGAAAGAATTGAGTTTGGGACATTATAAAGGGTGAGTAAATAATGACAAACAATAACACAGAGAAAATCTGATGTGATATATATATTTGACTCACTGTAACCCATCAGCTCACCGCCCGGAGCTTCTGCTACTATGAAATACTCGGGCCAATGAGCCAGATACTGCAGATAAAAGGGAATCCCATACTGTACAAGAAACACAAGTCAAGGATAAACACACAATCATGTGTATGATAGAGAAACACACAGACTACTGGACATTTATCCAGCTGATAAACTTTTATTTCTGACGTTACACAAGTGCAATTTTTAGAATGTAAAAGGATACAGTCTCAGTCAAAGGATCCAGATTACTGTAGGAGAAAAACACAACACATCAGTACATGCACATATATGATGAACTTAAAAACAAAACACAACAAAACTCATGCATATTAATGTTATAAACCGCAGCTCTGCGATAAAACACTTACGATAGTAGAAGTACAATATCTGTGCGTTACTACTATTTTTTAAAGACTCATTTGATAGCATGCTCTTATCCTTTACTGAATTAGAGTGGTGCTAATTATTATTAATATATTTATGCAAATAAGCATGTAGAAGATACATTTACTTGTTAGTGTAAACTTACTAGTGAAAACGCAAAATAAGCTCATAACATGAACATAGAACATATAAAAGTAATAATAATGCAGTATTAAAAGAACGAAGGTTTATATGGTAGCACGGATTTTGAGACGTGCATCGGTGCGACAGTAAATATCGCGGTAAAGTCGCGACTTTACCATGGTAACCGTTCAGCGCATGTTTGTGTGTGTTGTTATATTGATGTAACATGAATGAGACTCACATGTTATTAAATTTAAACAGATCATCGCACGTAAAAGCTCGTAATGTTGTCATGTTCTCGATGCGCGTGCACGACGACGCTCTGACCTTTCACCCTCTGCGTCACACGTGTGACGTATGACGTCTTGATAAAAAGCGCCGTCTGCCGGTCATTTTAGTGAAGTATAATGGAAGATCATGAATTAGGATTATTTAATTTAATATAATAATATGATCATTTTGGCTTTTATATTTTTGTTTTTTGGTATGAGTGTCAATGATTTAAATTGTTCTTGTTTTTTTTTTGTCGAAAATATGTTTCGACCTTTTTCCAGGTTTTTATTATGTCATATAAAAATGTAATTAAATGGATGTGTGATTAGAGTACTATACCTTTAGAATATCAACACTAATTGATTATAAAATGATTTGTGTACAAAAGGTTTGACCAATTTGTCACTTTAAAATATTTTATTTCTTTTACAGGAAGCATAATGTTTAACTAGACTGAAAATGTTTTATAATTGTATTTCTTCATTGTTTATATGTCAGGTAAATGTTTTAGACTCAAGGTCTCTTACTCTTGAGTGTTTGTTCTGCTTTGTGTTACATAATTTCCAGTATATGTGTGTGCTTTATTCCCTCAGGTGTGTAGGGTGGAGTGATGGAGGATCAGGTGTTTAAAGTCTCTATAAAAGCATCTGTTCATATGAGAACATCACTGCCTTCACAGTCTTACACCTGCAAATGGAGCCACTTCAAGTCTTTACAGTCCTGGCATTTATTCTAGTTTGCGGTGGACAGTCAACTACACCAAGGTATTTTGAGCAGACTAATTCATTCATAAAATAAGATTTTATTTCTGCGAGAAAGAAATATCATAAAAATTGCATTTTGATTATTTAAATTTATTTTTAAAGCTTTCACATATATGTTGTTTAAATGTAGTCCACAAGACCAAATAATGACTGCATTTACACAAAGTACATTGTCATGACTCTTAATAAAGTGTGTTGTCGTCTTGAGCATTAATGAGTATTTAGAAATTGCATTTATGAATGTATTTTAATGCATGATGGAGAATATCGTTAGGTTGTTTAGTTTTGTAAAATAGAAATAGATTATAATATTAACAGTAAATGTTTAGTACTTTTGTGACATCCTACAGAAGAAGTTTGAATAGGCCCTCATATCACCTGCTTGCTTCAGTTCCAATATAAGCAGATTTAGACAAGTACCATAAAACAAAGTTTGACCTATATACTGATCTATTTATCTATATATTCTGCATTTACTTTATAATAAGATGAAGGGTGTTTCATCGTTTTTCAGCTCAGAACACAGGTCCTCGTATCTGATATCCGTCTCTAAAGTCCTGCGCTGTGGGGTGCCGACCAAACTATCAGTCACTATTCTTACAGACCATCCCATAAATGTCACTTCTGAACTCATTCATGGAAACATCAGCGTGGCCAAAACGCATGGCATCATCCCAGGAGGTAAATAACTCTTTACTTTAATATTACTATTAACTCGATTATTTGACTGCTTTTTATTATTGTCTGCATCCTCCTACAAAACCAAAAGCCATTTGTGTCACTCATATAGAAAAGTTTGTCCTTATTGCAATGTTAGTAAATTTTTGATGAAAACAAAACATATTAAAATTCAACTACTATTTTGTCTTCATTCCATCTATATATAAATCTTATTTAACAATGCATTAAAAGATTTCAAGGTGTCAATGTTTTTGTTAAAATATCTTTTGTAAGCAGCATGTAAACAAATGAAACTGTTGAGCTGTTATCATTTCAAGATGTGTCAGTAAAGGCATTATTGTATAAATTCTTGCATAAATGTACTATACGTCAAAATCACCTTCTCAAACTTGTTACCTCATTCAGTTATGACACATACAATATACAACTCCACCCTGTTGAAATGCGCTCATGTCATTAATTTGTTTTGTGTTGTTTTTAAGGTTCTACTGGAACCCTCGTTCTTCCTCCTGTGAGTATGAGAACTGTCGACTGTAGTTATGAATCAGATGGAGGTGTGTGTGTGTGTGTCCAGATGTCTGTTAACTGTCGTCCTCTCTGCAGGTATATTACAGTGACAAAAGTCACTTGTATCTGTATGAGCTGCATGTCAAAGGCTTTGCTGGAAACACTGAAATCTTCTCCAACACCACCATGATGATGTTTAGCCCAAAGTGCACATCAATTTTTATTCAGACTGACAAAAACAACTACCAGCCAGGACAGACTGTGAGGTTTCGGGTCGTATCTCTAAAACCTGACGGAAAGCCATACGGAGGCAAGATAGACATTTTTATTCGGGTATGTTGGTCAAATATTTAGTTATTTTTAAGTACTACTGGCAACATCATAAAAGATAAATCAGCCAACAAGACTGAAAACTCATCATTGCCCCCTGAAATAAAAAGCTTACCTAAAATGAATCATTATAAACCTAAGATGCATGGATTATGTCTAATAAATAAATAAATGACCATATCTTTATACACGTGTGCATTGCAAAGATCTAGTCATTGTGATGCCATCAATACAGTTGTGTTGTTTTACAGTAATTAATAATGACATGAAAATGAATCTTAATTACTGTGAGAATTAAACATTTCCTTCTGCTCACAATAAATACACGTCTAGACTCAGCCCACATAAACACCGTTAAGTGATTCAGAGCTGAAAGTTCCTCACCCAGATAACCGTCAAGTAACTAGTTCAGGTTTAACTGTAGTATCACACATCAAACCTATCAGGTTTTAAACTTGTATTCATCTATTGGTAGAGAGACCTGTTTACTAAACTGTCAACATTTTAAAGGTGCAGTGTGTAATTTTTAGAAGGATCTCTTGACAGAAATACAAAATAATATACAAAACTAAATTATCAGGGGTGTACAAAGACCTTTTTATAATGAACCGTTATGTTTTATTACCTTAGAATGAAACGTTTTTATCTACATACACCAAGGGTCCCCTTACGTGGAAGTAACCATTTTGTGGTGCCATGTTTCTACAGAAACCCTTAATTGGGCAAACTTTTTTTGCTAAGTTGTCTCCGATGATAACATGTTTTCCTGGTGGAGGCTTCAAAAGCAAGGGGTGAGACGTTTGTTGCAATTTGCAACCTCACCACTAGATGCTGCTAAATTTTACACACTACACCTTTAACAGTTTCTTTGCTCTCTTAGCTGCTTGATGATGACACCTGTTCCTTAAATCAATCACAAAATAAATTCAGTGGAGGTACAGCTGACATTATATCCAAATACCAGATCACAATCCTGTCTGTATTCTTGTGTGTTTTTGTGTTTAGGATCCGAGAGGAAATCTGATTCGGCAGTGGCTGTCTGTTGATGGCGTTCTCGGTGCTGTTTCAGAAGAATTCATCCTCTCTCAGAATCCATCACAAGGCCAATGGACAATTACAGCTAAAATCAATGTGAGTGTGAAACATCACATCTTAAGAGTTTTTATTCGGATTATTCATAAAGGACACAAGTTTTGACTTGAGGAACCATCAAGAACTGCATAGCAATGCCTTCACAAAAAGCTTTCCAGCAAGTAAAAACTGAGATATAAGTAACCCACTTCTACCCTTAATACCCTTGCATTTGGTTACATGCCATTTTTGCCTAAATAACCTCAAGTATTTCATCATGTGTGCAAAGTAGACAGGTGTTCAAAGTGTTTGCTTTCATTTCTTTTATAAGTGTATACCCATCGTCTATTCTTGGGCTATGGTTAGACGTCTGTTAGACTTTCACTGACAGCCCTGGTTTTAGACAAAGTTTCTTGCTGAGTTTGTACCTCTTACATTTTCATCAGTAAGTGTAAACATCTAGGGGTGGTTTCCCGGGCAGGGATTAGCTTAAACCGGGACTAGATCTTATTTTAATTAGGAAATATAACTAGTTTGAACAAACCTGCCTTACTATTAACATTACTTGTTTGCATTTTGAGGCAAAACAAATGTATTTTAAGATATGTCAGTGCAAGTTTTTAGTTTGGACAGCTTTTACTTTTATTTTAGTGTAGGACTAGTCTAATCCCTGTCCGGGAAACCGCCCCCTAGTGTTAGACCGTTTTATTGTTTGATTTTAACACTACAATTTTACTGTTTCTAACATTTAGGAAGTTGTAAAAGAGAGACATTTCAATGTTGAATACTATGGTAAGTTTTTACCTACATAATAATTCATATTTTGTGAAAGAAATCAATAATGAATCTATTTGCAGACCTTGATATATGATATACAAAACCAGTCATAAGTCACGCGGGTATACAGTATTTGTAGCAATAGCCAAGAATGCATTGTACTGTATGGGTCAACATTCTCAGAAATCATTATGATGTTAAATAAAGATCATGTATTTATCATTAGTAATATGTGTTGTTAAGGACTTCATTTGGACAACGTTTAATATGAGTTTCGGCCAAATATTGTCATATCTTAACAAACATGCATGTATGCATCAATGGAAAACTTAATTATTCAGCTTATATAAATGTAATATAAATCTCAATTCCAAATAATGATGGTTTAGTGGTCCAGGGAGACATATATTTATTATTAATATGTGTTTTTAGTGCTTCCTAAATTTGATGTGAAGGTGAACGTTCCTTCGGTCCAATATTATGAAGATACTTTGTTTGGTACGGTCACTGCCAGGTAACTGTTTGTCTTAAACAACAGATTCACGAGTGATACAGAAATAAAATATTAAAAGTTTGTACCATCTCTATTCTTTAGCTATTTTTATGGGAAACCTGTCAGTGGTGAAATGAACGTTTCGTATGCCCACGTTTTCCAAGGTCTGGTTAAGCGTTACCAAGAGGAAGGAACAGTAAGTTACAGACAGATTCAGGAAATATAACCGTGTTATTCAAAGTTAGATTAAATAACCATTAACCATGCATTTCATCTCTGGTCTAGATCGATGGCTCTGCCAATATTATATTTGATGCATTTCGCTTGGACAACCAATCTGTTGAGTTTTTATATTCACAATACGAAGGATACACGGCTGGTGAATATATTGAGATCAATGTGACAGTGACCGAGCGTGCTACAGGTGTGTCCCACCTGCCATCCATCATGATCCCAATTATTAAACACATAAGCTAACCTGCATGCTCCAAACTATCACCTAGACAAATAAAGATGTCCTTTCAGGTTTAATGTAGTGAATAATCTCTGTCTTTGTAGGGCTGACGTACAACAGTAGTGAAAGAGTTTCCATTGTGCAGAATAAATATAATCTAGAGTTCCTGCAGTATCCAGAGATCATACGACCGTCCATGACCTTCATGGCTCAGGTAAACACAAAATGATTCATTTATCTGTTTTCATATTAATGATTTTATTCTGCATGCATATAATTCTTTACTGGTGTGCACCTCATTAGTTTCTTCTGCTCATACTCGGGGTTAAGGATTTAAATAACTTCTGATCTGAAGTGAAATACTTCCCAGTGTATTATAGAGAAAAATTATATTTTAATTAAATCTTGTCTTGTTGAGGTGAGAATTGTCTGAGCTTAGATATTTTACCTGAGGAAAACCAAATGCTCAGAAAAACTGATGTCAAAGGATCAGAGAGTCTAACTCTCTTTTGACATGAACCGAACACATAACACAATGTTATGCAATGGGTTTTGCACAAACAAGCTGCATTCAGATTTTCTACTTTAAAGGCACATTTTAATTTCTGTGTTTTCTCTCTTTATTAAGTTGAAATTATCCAGTTATGATGGCCGGGCCTTGACCGATGAAGAGCGGAGTGAAAGTGTGCGGCTGACTGTCACCCAACAGAAGTTTAGTCCTTGGATGTGGATGCAGGAGAAAACTGAATGGTTGGAGACTTCTGTCCCGGATGACCAATCTTCCTTCAGCTTTTCTCCATTTGATAATCTTTCAGTCCGAGAGATGAATCTTTCTCTTCCTCCTGATGGAGTGATGTCATTCCAGATTAAACTCAATGATGATGTAGATACGCTTGATTTAAAGGTGTGAGGGCTTTCTCATGTCTGTATGATTGACTACTACATTACAATTTATAGCCCTTGGTGAAAGTATTGTCATGGGCATTTGTTTTTGATTCAAAGCCCAGTTTTAAAACCAGCTGCCAAGGCTGTCGTCATTCTGCTTTGTATGTTTTGCCTCCTAGCCTAATACATTCACCACAAGTGTTGGGGAAGTTATTTTTAAAAGTAATGCATTACAATATTAAGTTACTCCAAAAAAAGTAACTAATTGCGTTACTTAGTTACTTTTTATGGAAAGTAATGCTTACGTTACTTTTTAGTTACTTTTGCGTTACTTTTTCTTGTCTGAGATTTGATCTCTTTCAGGCCTTGCAGGTGTTTTTTATGACTGAAAAGTTCTGCATATTTCATCACAAAAATGTCAAGCTCTGGGCTCAGTTTCTGACTCAACAGGCGTCTACGCATAGAGTCCATAATGTGACTACGTTTAGTTTCATTCAGTACATCATTTTTTATCGAATTAAACTAAAAATGTAACTTGCATTACTTTTTTTTTAAAAGTAACTGAAATATTAATGTGTACATTTATAAAGTAATGCATTACTTTACACGTTACTTCAGAAAGTAATATTATTATGTAATGCACGTTACTTGTAATGCGTTACACCCAACACTGGTCACCACAGTGCCTTTTAAAAAGGACATGTAATGTACCTAACCCTCAGACTTCTTTAAATTGGCACTAAATCTGTTCTTCATGAGCTTATAGATCTTAAGGGTCAAAGTTTATGAGATTTAGGCATTCGGTGATGTTGTATTACTTGTCAATCTGAGTGCTGCCACCTGCTGTTTGTTTCAGGCTGAGTTTAATGACACGGTCAGTAGATTACATCTTTCCAGAAGTTATTCTTCAGCCAGTGGATCTTATATGCAGCTGCACAGAAACAATCATCCTCAGGTACTCATGGGCTTTCTGCAGGTTGTGTGATGTCACAGGTAAAGCTTTTCTTTCATTGAGTGTCTGTGTGACTTTCACAGGTCGGACAGCCTCTGTGTTTGACCGTGGAGAGCAATGCTAACCAAACCAAATTCCATTATCTGGTAAGTATCTCCCATTGGTGGATATGAAGTCATCTTTTATCTTTTGAACTTTGTATGCTGTCATAATTTAAGTTTAGATTCTGGTATCTGAACTGTAAGCTTTTATTACTTCATGCTTGTGCTATAGACATTGTGAGATGTTGTGTGATGGTGCATAATAAAATATGTCTGCAGGTGATGTCTCGAGGTCGGGTGGTGACTACAGGAACTTCAGAATCCTCATCTTTCAATCTGATCACTGATCAGTCCTGGACTCCGCTGGCCTGTGTTCTTGTGTACTTCACGCTCCCTAATGGAGAGATTATCAATGATGCTTTACATGTCACTTTTACACAAGCCCTGGCAAACAATGTAAGTGTACAGGATCTAGAGATGAATCAACCAATCATCACAAATAGCTATTTAGTTTATCTAGATCATATTATAGTCAAATAAGGAGGTTCTCATTAGATTGTTGTTATTTTTAGCTGTATTTGACCTGATTCAGTTCAATCTAAATATAGTTTTACCTTTGTCTTGACAGTTTAGATCTGCTACGCCACGACGTTATCCTGAATGAAGGCTTTTACTAAATCATGCACATAATAACAGAGTATAGGAACACATGCTGTAGTAGCAGATCTAGGCAGGTGGTGCTGGGGAGGAGGTGGGTTAGGATAAATCCTGCTAGTGGTACTGAAATGAACCAGGACAGAACAGAATTTAACAGGTCTGCTGAGGATCTAGCAGCTTTATGACAACCAATAAGCTGCACGGATGAGTTTCATGTTCATACTGAAGAGTTATTTTACATGAACTATGTATAAGATGTCTAATATGTGAATCGCAGGTGTCTCTGAGGTGGAGTCAGGACCGTGCAGAACCGGGCGACTCTGTTTCTCTGTCCGTCTCCGTTTCTGAGCCTGGATCTCTGGTGGGAATACTGGTGGTGGATAAAGGGACACTGGACTCTAAAACAGACAATGGCATCACAGACAAGACGGTACAATTGTCTAAAGCAATCTCTTCTCTGTCTTTTACGAATCTGCATCCTCACTGAACAATCTGAGAATCCCCAGGGATTTTGAGGCTCTTTGTTTTCTGGATTTCTCACATGATGTCTGATCTCTTTCATTGTATTGAGGTTTGAGTTTGGGAAATCATCTTACAGGTTTGCCTGTTTTTCTATTGTTTGTGCTTGATCACACAATAACTGATGCTGGTCTGCCTATGTTACTCAACACCCGACACTACGCCCCAGTTTCAGTTCAGGACAAAAGGAAGAAACTGAGGTTAAGGGTGTTATTGAGAACTAGGGGAACAGGTTTTAATAGTTCTGAATTGAGTGTTTATTACAACAATGGGTTTGTGATGACCCTGGAACAGTTCATATTCTGTCAGTAATTATAAAAGATTTTCTAACATGGATCTAATATCAGTAAACGAGAGGTTTCTGTTGTGTTTTACAGGTGCTGGAGGAGTTTATGTCTTACAGCAGAGAAAAGACCTCTGTAAATCTCTGGGGCATGAAAATGGGCGATCCGTACTCGATATTCACGGTAGATCAGATTTATGAATCGTATCTCCGTCATGGCAGATGTATCACCTACATATCAGCAGTGGTTTACTGTGTTTTATTCTGCAGTATTGTGGCGTCACAGTCCTGACAGACGCCAGACTCGACCTGGAGAACAATTTCATGTTTGCTGAGTTTCGTAAGTCTTCAGGCTGAAGCTGCATAGTGTTTATCACAAAGTAGACAATGTGCGGTAGACATAAACCTTTCACTGTTACTTTTTATGCAACTTTCATGCCACTCAAATGAATGTTAGTGTAGTTGATAATCATCTTCTCATTAAGGTTCATGTGTTTCACAGCAGGGGAGATCTACGGCACAGATCCTCAGTCTGATGGATTCTTTCAAGAGACCAAAGAGAGAAAATTCTTTCCTGAAACCTGGATCTGGCTGGATGCTAATATGAGGTATGGAGGGAGACTTTTAATGAAATCTTAATGAATTCAATTTCCAAAGAATTCTGCCATCAAAAGTTAATCCATTTACTGGCACTGTCACATGAGCAGGATACCTGAGTTTACTTCAATATTTAGCAATTTTCATATTTCAAAACCTTTTAGCATAAACTATAATGCAGTGACAGTCATTTATTAATTTGTGACAAGAGTATGCAGCAACCTGTTGACACCTAGTGGCCGTTGTTGGGAAATGCACTAAAATTGTAACACAAATCTCATTTTTTTGTGAAAATTTTATGTATAAAATATATACTTTATTGCATTATTTTTATTTATTCCAATAAATGTAAACTGCTATAACAATTATTCACATCCAGACACTTCTGTGAGAAACTTTAAAGACTTTCTTTACAAAAAACAGTTAGTACATCACCTTTTCACCACCCTACTCAAAAGGGGTGCGCCAGTTAAAGGGTTAAATAAATTCTAAGATGTCTAAGACAAAGTTAATACTTTAATGAAATATAACTGTAAGATTTTGTTGCTTTTACAGTACATCCACCGTAAAATCTTTCCCCTTCACCGTGCCAGACAGTATGACATCTTGGGTGGCGTTTGGCATTGTGATGTCCGAGGGTCTTGGTTTGGGCATCAGTGCTCCTGTTGAGGCAAAATATCATTTACATTATTAGTTGAATATTGATATATAATGAATGACACAGTTCTGAGGATTACAAGAGTTTTCTTTGTGCAGTTGACAGTTTTCCGGGATTTCTTCCTGTCTCTTAATCTTCCGGCGTTCATCATCCGTGGAGAACTGCTACTGTTGGAAGTCAATTTATTCAACTATATGAATGTGGATATGGAGGTGGGATTTGTGTTTTGTTTCTAAACTATATTTAAACAAAAGTACACTGCAAAAAATGACTTTCTCACTTAGTATTTTCATTTTGTTTTCAGTCCAAATATCAAAAAAATACTTAAATCAAGATGCATTTTCTTGATCTAGTTTTTAGACAAAAAATATCAAATTAAACGGAATTTGTGCTTAAAATAATTACATTAAAAACAATTAAATAATATTTTTTTTCTTGAATTAAGTGTTTAAGAAAAAAGTTTTTTCTTACCCTATTAGCAGATTTTTTTTCTTAAATCTTTTGCTCAAATTCACTTAAATTGTATATTGTTTGTCTAAAAACTTATCAACCTTATCAAGAAAATGCATCTTAATTGAAGTATTTTTAGATTTGTACTGAAAACAATACTAAAATACTAACTAAGAAAGTCATTTTTGCAGTGTATTTGTGTGAGATTATTTGCAAAAATCTATAAAATCAATTCCTTTCCTATAACTTATATTTTATTGAATATCGTGTTTCACTTATAAAAGTTGAACTCTTTTCACTTTGTTTGAAATGTTGCTTCATGCTGACCTAAACCCAGACTCTTTCAGTTTGCCTTTACTAATAACCTTCATCTGTTTTGTGTCTTCATTTCTTGTCCCAGGTAATTGTAGTCGTGGCAGAAAGTGAGATGTTTGAGTTTGTGTCTCCAGACGGTAAAGGATCTCCTCTGGCCAGCGTGAGAAAGATCTACGTCCAGAGTCAGAACATTACGTCCGTTGTGTTCCCGATCCGAGCTCTGGCACTGGGAGAGATGCCCATCTCCGTCAAAGCCACGTCCACGTACAATTCAGACTTAGTCTACAAAACTGTTCTTGTTAAGGTGATTTTCTGACTGACAGATGAGTTATTGTAAATCTCATAAAACATCATGTGTGCTTATAGTTCAAAACTGTTCAAATGGAAAGAAGAAATATTTTGCATTAAGTTGACATTGTTTTCATGATAAATAAGTGCTCAAAGTCTCATTTTAGGCTTATTTGTCACAATGCATTATTTTTCTGTATAAAAAATAACTTAGGCTGCATCTGAAACCGAAGGCGGTTGACTTGTTGCCTCGTTGCCTCATGAGGTAATGACTTTGGCGACATGAAGGCAGCTCTGCATTGCAAAAAATAATTTTCAAGAAAAAAAATTCTTTGTATTTTTGTCTTATTTTCAGTAAAAATATCTAAAAATTTATCGATGAGCAAAATGAGTTTTTAGACCAAAAATATCAAATTTAAGTGATTTTGTGCATAAAACAAGCAAAAAAATCTGCCAGTGGGGTAAGCAAAAAAATCTTGCAAATTCCCGGACAGGGATTAGACTAGTCCTAGACTTAAACACTTTTAAGAGCTCTCCAAACTGAAAATATCTTGCACTGACATATCTTAAAATACATCAGTGCCCTTTGTTTTACCTCAAAATGCACACAGGTAATGTTTTTAGTAAGGCATGTTTGTTAAAACTAGTTATATTTCCTAATTAAACTAAGGCCTAGTCCTGGATTAAGCTAATCCTGGTCCGGGAAACCGCCCCAATATAATTTTAAAGTGGAGTCCTTCATATGGTTATCTGATGATTTGTATCTCATTTAGTTAAACTCTTTTTCTTTGTAGGCGGAGGGAATGGAGCAGTCGTCTACTCAAACGGTGTTTCTGGAGTTTCCATTGAATCAGAGGACTCTGTCCAGATCATTGGAGTTCAGTTTTCCTGCAGATGTCGTTCCAGGCAGTCAGAGGGCCACAATATCTGCTGTGGGTCTGTGTCACATATTACTCTATAAACAAATGATATTTCTCTGTATTCTGTTACTTATACTGCACAAACTATTAGCGTTCAACCACACATTAATCGCAGGTCCGAAGTGCGCAAACATGCATACCTGTAAAGCTACGCACATGCCGAAGCATTTGAAGCCAAACATGAATAAAAAAGCTGTGGTCCAGATTTATTTGAGATTTGGTTAAGATAATTATTTGCTACTTACTACTTAACAGTAGCTTACTTACATGTAGTTTGTTTTTGTTTGTTAATTTTCAACCCATCTGTGTGACAGGTGACATTTTGGGTCCATCTATCGGCAATCTGGACTCTCTTATTCAGATGCCGTACGGCTGTGGTGAGCAGAACATGATCCATTTTGCTCCAAATATTTATGTTCTCCAGTACCTGAGAAGTTCAGGGCAGAACGAGGAACAGACGAGGATCCGGGCCATGAGCTACATGTTGACAGGTGTGTGGTTAGCATCTTATTCTCATGAGACACACAGCACATTTTACTCTCTTAACACACAGTTGTTATGTTTTATTTCAGCTTATGAACGCGAGCTCTCGTATCAGAGGAGCGATGGGTCATTTAGTGCGTTTGGTGACAGTGATAACTCTGGCAGCACCTGGTATACATTCACACTTATCATACGTACTTCAAGTCATATCTCTGTCTTATTATCATTTAATAAATGAAGAGTTTAAACTGTTAATCCTGCTCTGTGTTACCTTTTCATTCATATGAAGATTACATTGCTAACCCTACGGTAATGAATTATGTATTTTTATTCTTCTTATCAGCAGGCGAGTGTTCAGCAGGGTGTTTATGTGTTTGTTGTTGTTGTGTAACAATCAGGTTATCAGCGTTCGTGCTGAGATGTTTCCTCCAAGCTCGAACTTTCTTTGCGATTGATCCGACGGTGATACAGAGGACGGCTGATTGGCTGGTGACGCAGCAGAACCCTGACGGTTCCTTCAGAGAGCCGGGTCGAGTCATCCACACAGAACTGCAGGGAGGTTTGGACGGGTCGGTTTCTCTCACATCTTACGTCCTCATGGCGCTCCTGGAAGATGAACAATACAGGGTCAGTACACTTCCATCAATTATCGTCCAATTATTGTTGATCCTTTAGAAGCTAAGTGCAAATGTTATGGTTTGGTTACATGTGAAAAAACATGGATATTGTCTTATAGACAGAGAAATACTGTTAAATACTAATAGTCTTTTTGTGTCTCTTTCAGAATATCTATGAAGGACGTGTATCTTCTGCCAAAAGTTATCTGATATCTCAGCTGAATCAGGGTCTCTCCAGTAACTACAGTCTATGTTTGGTCACCTATGCGCTCTCATTGGCCAACAGCTCGACTGCTGTATCTGCTCTTACACAGCTGATGAACAGAGCTTACATTAGAGGTAAATATACTCAATGAAGTTCACACATTCACACATCAATACAGTTTCAACCCTACAATTTACTTCTGTAGACTTATACAGGGTTTGATATGTTTTCTCTCCTCCTGTGGTCTTTATATCAATCAATAGACCATATAAAACAAACAGATGCAAACAGGGGCGTCAGTTTGTGTTGAAAAGTGGTGGGGACAAAAGATAAGATGAAAAAACATTACAGCAGGATGGGAAAAATATTGAATAACGGCTCATCAAAAATGGGCATAGCATAGGCTCATTTCATACTGTAGAAAACAGCAGCACGTTAAGTCAATGATAACAATGAAATTCATTACGTATGTAAAAGAAAACACACTATTAGCACACAACACAACATATGTGACCCTGGACCACAAAACCAGTCATACACTGCAAAAAATGATTTTCAAGAAAAATGTTCTTAGTAATTTTGTCTTGTTTTCAGTAAAAATATCTAATATCTTTTTCTTGATGAGCAAAATGACCTAAGAAAATAAGTCTAATTTTTAGACCAAAAATATCAAATGTAAGTGATTTAAAACAAGCAAGAAAATCTGCCAATGGGGGAAGCAAAAAAATCTTGAAAATTTTTCTTAAACACTAAATTCAAGAAAAATTCAAGAAAAAATTGCTTACCCCATTGGCAGATTTTCTGGCTTGTTTTATGCACAAAATCACTTAAATTCGATATTTTTGGTCTAAAAACTAGATTTTTGCTCATCAAAAAAGCATCTTAATTTAAGAATTTTTAGATCTTTTTACTGAAAGTAAGACAAAAATACTAAGATTTTTTTCTTGAAAATCTGACATTCTAACTTAGTATTTTTGTCTTGTTTTCAGTAGAAATATCAAAAAATTCTTAAATCAAGATGTATTTTCTTGATGAGCAAAATGGCATAAGAAAATAAGTCAAAAAATATACAATTTAAGTGAATTTGTGCTTAAATTAAGCAAAAATATCTGCCAATGGGGTGAGAAAATTTTGCTTAAATTAAGTGTTTAAGAAAAAAAATTCTTATTTTTAGATTTTTTTTGCTCACCCCATTGGCAGATTTTTTTTCTTGTTTTAAGTAAGTTTTTTTTTTTGTCTTAAAACTAGACTTATTTACTTCGGTCATTTTGCTCATCAAGAAAAATCTTGATTTAATTATTTCTACTTAATTTTTTGATATTTCTACTGAAAACAAGACAAAAATACTAAGTAAAAAAGTCATTTTTGCAGTGTAAATCCCACATCTATTGCTTGATTTTTCAGAACATTTTAACCAAATGCTTTCAAAAGTGGTGGGGACATGTCCCCAGCGTCCCCAGTGCAAATGACACCTATGGATGCAAATAAGAAATATATTATGCAGCACACCTGCTGTCTAAGTTACAGTATAGAGTAGATCATTCATGTCAAATGCAATAGATGTGCTGACTGTATTTAAAACATAAACAATGCTCAACATGTTTAATACATAAGCCTATGTTCTTTGTCTATCAAGGTTTATTTACTGTAAGCTTGTTTCTGTAGAGTTAGCAAAGTTGATTCCCAACATTATACAAATCAGCAGACAAATTTACTCGTATTCGTCATCCTACAAATTCGTCACACACTAAAACCATTCCATACTGGGTCCAATGCATAATAATTAATCTGTACAATATACATAAAACAATACAATATATGTCTTCATAAAGTCATGACACTATTCATTACGAATGGATAAACAACATTAGCAACAATCTATTGACCACAATACTCAGTCATTGTAAGTCGAACAATGTTTTGTTTTTTGCCACTATGAGGCTGATATAACACAAAATGTAATTTCAGTAAATAAGAGAAAAACAGAACATTGATGAAAGTAAATAAACATTTGTTATTTATAATATTTATAAATATATTCTTTATATATTCTAAAGTACCTCAAACATGTTTGCAAGACATGTTTAATGTGGATCTGACATCTCACGGTACTCTTTGAATAATAATTTACTGCACACCAGAGTGTTGTTGTGTGTAACACGACTTTAAAAAGTGAATAATGATCGGTCATTTTACTATCTGTCAGACTTTGACTTCACATCTGAGTGTCTGTTCATAACAAACAACAAATTTAAGTAAAAGAAAAATGAACTGGCCAATTGAAAAGATTTTTTGGCCAATGCCAATAATAAAAAAGTAGAAATATCAGTCGATATATCGGCCATCGCAATATACTGGTCAATCACTAACACCTACAATCTTGTTTCCAAGCTGTTTCACACTCATCAGCCACCAGGTGGAAATGGTTAGAGAGTTAACTTAGCTTGAAGGTCACCAGTTAAAGTCTTATAGCCAGCAGTGTCCCTGTGCAAGGCATCTTATCTCCATTTTGCTTGTATGGTGGTTCTGAATTGTTAAAACACCTCACTAAATTCTTTGCTTCGAATGCAAAAAATTTAGAAAATTGAACATTATCTGAATTTTTTTTTATGACAGACGAAAGTTTAGAGGCCGTGTGTAAACATGACTGACACAACGTGAGGTCGTATTTATTTTTTTAACGTGCAAACATTTTGAATGAGTATTGTGTGCAAACTGCATTACTCTTAAAACATGAATAAAATATTTCCTCAAATGATGCAAATGTTTATTAAAGTTTATCATTACTAAATGTTACTTTAACAGCTGCAAGAAGTAACTTTTATCAGCTGTTTTTAGTCTATAAAATCTCACATGTGGGAGATGTGGGAAGTCATGTTTTCTTCTTTATGAATAAATTAATATTTCTTTACGTATAGAAATATTTCTGTATATTTTAAGAGAATATCTGTGAACAGTGCATTACTGTAAAGGGCCATTTGCCATGAATGTTGAATTGTATAAACAGAATGGCACAGACGTAGGACATTAAAAACAACTGAAATAACTGAGAGCTAATCTGGTGAGCAGCTGGATGAACATTTATAAACTAACAATGCAATATTATATGCTTGGGTGCTGTTGCTAGTATTTGGACAGTACTGGGGGTGCTAAGTTATTTTTTTGGGTCTTTTAGATGGAGTGCCAATGTGGAGTCCTCCAGTGAACGTTGAGTCGAGTAACTGGCAGCCCCGTTCATCAGATATCGAGATGTCTGCATATGTACTGCTCTCCATGGACAAACAGGCACAGATAGATGGAGGCTTCAGACTGTTAAAGTGGCTCAGTCAGCAGAGGAATCATCTGGGTGGATACGGATCAACGCAGGTAAACTGAAGACAGAATAGAAACTTCAAACCCATTCTTCTTCTGTTCATTACAGATCAGAATTACAGAGCAATTTATTACATTTTGACGAAAGATTATAAAGGCAAACAGTCTTTGTTTTCCGAATAATACATGCTGTGCAATTGGATGAGAAATGTGCGTTACGAAAGTAAATAGCTTTAGATTTGGATTACAAGTTCAGTTTAAAAGCAATTGAAGCGCGTATTAGTATTTAAACACTTACACATCATCCAGGGCTCTAGACTAACTTTTTGCACTGGTTGTACTGGTGCCCCTAAAAGTTTTTCTTAGGTGCACCAGCACAAAAGTTAGGTGCACCCAAATTTTTGACCGCATCGCATTTATAGTTCACCCAAAAATGAAATTTCTGTCATAATTTACTCACTCTCATGTTGTTACAAACTTGTATAAATGGCTTTGTTCTGGTGAACATGAATGAAAATATCTTGAGGAATGTTTTTAATGAAACCATTCATGAGCCCCATAGTATTATTTTTCCTACTATGGAAGTGAATGGGGCTTCCTTTATTTCATGGAGGTGAATCTTTGTCATGTGAATGTTTCAGTGGGAAATTAAGATGAATTGAATGATGCATCTCTTGAGGTCAAATAAGAAAATATTCTTTGGATTGGAAAAACAGATTTCATGGTGATATTAAAAGTGAAGTTTGGCTTTGGACTGAGAGTCTGTGGGCTGTCAAATGAACACTGAGATTGAGCTTTGATAGATCATTCATGCATGTTAATCTCTCTGCTGTATTATTAAAGAATCCAAAAGCTTTCATCCAATAGGAGCGGCGCAGGACATCAGGCTGCTGTGTTGCAAAATACACACGAGAGATTTCCGAGCCGTTGTCTGTATTCTGTCAGAGTTTTTAGAGACTCATCTGTCTGCCCGCCCGTCTGGCACACATGTGTTGTGTTATTTACAGTCAGACACAGACAGATCTGCGCCTGTTGTTGACAAACAGATTCTGGGTTATGTAGCCTATTAACACCAAATATCAAACTTGGCGCTGAGTTTATTTCAATATTTTGCATCATAATTTTAATCTATCACAACAAACTATATATCATTGGAAAGGTCTAAAAGGCCGTTCACATTATAACTATAATATAAAACTTTTATAATTTTTAAAATGATATATTTTTTATAGTTAAAGAGAATTGCAGATTTCACACCACAATTATACCGATAAATATACAATGAACGATATCGTTGGGACCACTTTAAATGAAACAAGAACAGCAAATTTTAAAAATATTTAATGACCTGTAAACAATTACAAACGTTTTCATTTAAAAAAAAATGTAATATTAGTTAATGCCATTGAAGGTAAATGATTTGCGCGAGCACTGTGCCTCGTGAGAATAAAGTTATTCTTATCATCTGGTGATGTGGATGCCAGTATAGTTATCATTATAGTTATTGTTATAATGTGAACAGCCCTTAAGAATGTCGTTTTCATATTTCAAAACCTTATATTAGTAATAATTATGCAGTGACAGTCATTTATTAATTTGTGACAAGAGTATGCAGCAAACCGTTGACACTAAAAGTCTAACACAAACCTTATTTTTTGTGATAATTTAATGCATAAAATACATGATTTATTGCAATATTTTTTATTTATTACAATAAATGTAACCTTCAATAACAGTTATTTTTTTATATTTTCATCTCCAGACACTTCTGTGAAAAACTTTAAAGTGTCTTCTTTAAAAAAAAGACAAAGATTAGGCTTCTAGACCAAAATAATATTGCCAAAGTTGTAGAGCCTGACCGATATATCGGCAGGCCGATATTATTGGATGATATTAGGCATTTTCCAAACTATCGGTATCGGCATTCATAATGGCCAATAAATTAATATAAAAAAACCCGGACGAAACAGCCTTCATTAGATTTCCTCACTGTTGGTGTTCTTGACAGAGCGCTCTGAACCAGTAGCTGCTGGTGGGGTCCAGATTTAGGCGTCTAGCCACTGCCTGAGTCAAGTGATCAGCAATTTATGTTTTGCTGTCGTTGTTATTTATCAGAACTTAACAGATTTTGTCTCCAGTCCTATTCAAAGTTATATTTATGAACCAAGTCTTTTAAAAAGATAAAAAGGCTTTTTCGCTTTTATCTTTTGATTCAACTACCAGCAGTTCAGCACAGTGCTCAAACTAAACAATTGGGCACTCACACTAAAACTACAAATTCCTGGAACTATATTGATATTTGGAACATTCAACAACTTGGGGAATTTGTCAAAGCGGTCTACCAGTCTGCTATTGCCAGCAGCTGACAATCCTAAAACAGGACAACACAGCTGCCCACACTCAAACAGAAGAAAAGAAGAAAGAATGCCTTCTTCTGGATCTAAATCCACCTGCTGCTCAAATTGCCACAGACTTTTACAAAAGATTGCAGTTCTCGAAACAAAGTTACTTGTGGCGCTGCCGACCCTGCCAGAACATACAGCGGAGCTTCATCGTGGTCCTTCTCAACATAAAGCTGGTGAGTCCTGTGAACCTAATGCTTTTAAACAGGTCATAGTGAGCTCAGAGAAACCTAAAGAAATTGAGGACACAAACCGATGGCATAAACAGGGTGCGAGACCCAAAAGTGCTCAAGACATTAGACTGTCACGAGTGTCACAAATTGCTGCATTAGCATCATCTACCCCAGATATGGGTACAACTCGAGTAGCCAATATTGGTATTCTACCACCCCCTGTACGGCTTGAAAATAGATTTGAAGCACTAATGAGTTTGGGTGAAGAATCCCCAAATGTTAATGGACACAGATCACGTCAGCCAGTAGCTTACAGAGCTAACAGACGCTCAACATCATATAGGCAGTGGCGCTCCGCTCAGACAGCAGCCGAGCCAAACACGCTGATAGTGGGTGACTCTATTATCAGAAACTTTGAAAGCAAGGCATACTGTTTTCCTCGGGCAATGGTTTCTGATGTTAACAAGGAACTTTGCAACATTCTGATGAAACATAAGTCTGTCAGTCGGATTGTCATACATGTGGGAAAGAATGATATTCGGAAAGAGCAGTCTGAGCTCCTTAAGGGGGATTTCAATTAACTTTTTGAAACACTTACAAGACTGAAAGTTAAATTTTTCATCAGTGGACCTCTTCCAGCCCGAGGAACAAATATGTTTTCTCGTCTACTAAGCTTAAATTCATGGCTGCAAAAAACCTGCACCATGAGAGGACTGAATTACATTGACAACTTCAATATCTTCTGGAGTCAAAGGCAACTTTTTAACACAGATGGTATCCACCCAAACAAACTAGGTGCTAGGTTGCTTAAAGACAATATTTTTTTCTCTATGCATCATCCATCAGCTGAGTGTGCCAGTCCACTACTGAACAGCGGAAATGACCACGGGATTTTACACCAGCACCTGGATGGACATTCAGATGACAAGGATAAAACTCTGCAGTCACAACTACTGTTCACAGACACAGCTCAGGCTGAGCCCTGCCCACAGACCTCGCTACAGCTGGATTGTGAATCAACACCCAAGGACGTTTCTGTTGATAATGACCAGAGGAATGATAACACTCCCTCCCAGCCTTCAGGAACACCAGAATCACAGCTGATGTCGTCACACTCTCTCTCCCTCTCTCCAACATCACCACTTCTGGGCTTTTCAGAGAAAATGGAGAAACTGGTATCTGCTGGAACAAAGCTCTCCCACTCTATTGCTGCGAGTCCCCAAATATCAACCAAGAAACGGCGGGCTCCCCAACCACAAAAGCCTTCGGGCCCAGCCCGCCCTCCCCCTCCATCTCAGAGAGCACTCCGACCTCTGCCTCAACGTCAGGGATCACACCAGCCCTCATCTGCAAACAACACTGGTAACTGATGTGTGTTGGGTTCCCGCTACGTCAGCAGTAACAATCATAAATATTTTAAGAACAAGCGGGCGCCCGATGTCCCTTTAGCTTTTCCTATCTCTGTCCTGACATGTGATAGAAAGATGAAGGCCGTCTCCAGCCGCACAGCAATTCTATCTAATCTACTGCCTATTATACGTCATTCTGAGATTGATACAGTTCCAAAACCAGTTACTGTTAAGTTAGCACTTCTGAACATCCGTTCACTAAAGAACAAATCCTTTTTAGTTAATGATCTTATCACCACTAACAACCTGGACTTTATGTTTCTAAATGAAACTTGGTTAGATGACAGCTGCAGTGCTACAGTCCTCAATGAATCAGCCCCACCCAACTTTACCTTTATAAATGTCTGTAGAAATGTTAGAAGGGGTGGAGGAATAGCTGCTTTATTCAAAGATGCCTTTCAATGCAAGCAAGTGTAACTTGGTGATTACCAGTCTTTTGAATATTTGTGTATTGCTCTAAAAGGTACACCACGCATTCTGTTTACAATTATTTATAGACCTCCCAAATACACCTCAGCATTTGTTGATGAATTCACAGAACTTTTGTCAACAATTTCCTCTGAATTTGATTATTTTGTTATTGCTGGAGATTTCAATATTCATAGACAATTCAGAAAACAATACTGCGATTGAACTGTTAAATGTTTTAAACACTTTTGATCTGACCCAGCACGTGCAAGGTCCTACACACAATCGGGGACACACTCTTGATCTGCTCATTAGCAAGGGTCTAAACATTTCATCCACTGTAATCAAGGATGAAGCGCTATCTGACCATTTCTGTGTTTACTTTGATTTATTGATCTGTCCTGCCACTGATGCTAGATCTGTCTATATCAAAAAAAGGTTCATAAATGAGAACACCAGTGAGGTATTTATGAATGCTATGTCAATGTTGCCAAACATATCCGCAGACTCTGTTGATGTTCTCCTTGAAAACTTTAACATAAAAGTTAAAGATGCTATTGATGATATAGCTCCAGTAAAGGTCAGGATGATCACTGGCAGACGTAAAGCACCCTGGAGAAACACAACAGCAGTACAGCACATGAAAAGAACATGCAGAAAAGCTGAACGTATGTGGCGGAAAACAAAACTTGAAGTACATTATAGCATCTATAAGGACAGTCTTCGTGCTTTCAATGTAGAACTAGGCACAGCTAGACAGACCTTCTTCTCCAATATTATAAATAACAACATAAACCACACTCGCACTCTTTTTGCTACTGTAGAGAGACTAACAAACCCCCCAAATCAAGTTCCTAGTGAAATGCTCTCTGACAACAAATGCAATGAGTTTGCTAAGTTTTTCTCTGAGAAGATCAGTAATATCAGAATGGCAATCAATACGGCCTCAAATTGTACTGTGGTCAGTCAGATATCATTGCAACAACCTCAGAAATTAGCCATTCTCTCAGAATTTGACATAATTGATATAAAAACCTTGGAAGAAACAGTACAACATCTTAAAGCATCAACTTGCAGCCTTGACACTCTCCCCACATCTTTTCTCAAAAAGGTGCTTAACTGCTTAGAAACTGACCTCTTAAAAATAGTAAACACCTCTCTGATCACAGGCACTTTTCCAGAGTCATTAAAAAACAGCAGTTGTAAAGCCTCTCCTAAAAAAGAGTAACCTAGACAAAACCATACTTAGCAACTACAGACCTATCTCAAATCTTCCGTTTATAAGCAAGATCGTTGAAAAGGTTGTTTTCAATCAGCTGAACAAATTCTTAAACTCAAATGGTTATCTGGACAATTTTCAATCTGGTTTCCGTCAGCATCACAGCACAGAGACAGTGCTCATAAAGATAATAAATGATATTCGCTTAAACTCTGATTCAGGTAAAATATCAGTGCTGGTGCTACTAGATCTTAGTGCTGCCTTTGACACAGTAGATCACACCATACTCTTACATAGACTGGAAAACTGGGTAGGGCTCTCTGGGATGGTTCTCAAATGGTTTAAAACATACCTACAAGGAAGAGGTTACTATGTGAACATAGGTAACCATAAATCTGAGTGGACATCCATGACATGTGGAGTCCCACAGGGTTCAATTCTTGCACCGCTTCTGTTTAATTTGTATATGCTCCCACTTGGTCAAATAATGAAAAAGAACCAAATTGCTTACCACAGCTATGCAGATGACACCCAGATATACTTTGCCCTGTCACCCAATGACTACAGCCCCATTGACTCTCTATGTAAATGCATTGATGAAATTAACTGTTGGATGCGTCAAAACTTCCTCCAGTTAAACAAAGACAAAACCGAAGTCATTGTATTTGGAAATAAAGATGAAACTCTCAAAGTTAACACATACCTTGACTCTAGGGGTCTAAAGACACAAAATAAAGTCAGAAATCTTGGTGTAATTTTAGAGTCTGACCTTAATTTCAGTAGTCACGTGAAAGCGATAAGCAAATCAGCTTACTACCATCTCAGAAATATTGCCAGAATTAGATGTTTTGTCTCAAGACAGGACTTAGAGAAACTTGTTCATGCTTTCATCACCAGCAGGGTGGATTACTGCAATGGACTCCTTACTGGGATCCCCAAAAAGACCATTAGACAGCTTCAGCTCATACAGAACGCTGCTGCCAGAATTCTGACCAGAACCAAAAAATCTGAGCACATCACTCCAGTCCTCAGGTCCTTGCACTGGCTTCCTGTTACATTTAGAATAGACTTTAAAGTATTGTTACTCGTTTATAAATCACTTCATGGCTTAGGACCCAAATACATGACAGATATGCTAACTGAATATAAACCTAACAGATTACTCAGATCATTAGGATCAGGTCAGTTAGAAATACCAAGGGTTCACTCAAAACAAGGTGCGTCAGCATTTAGCTTTTATGCCACCTCTAGCTGGAATCAACTTCCAGAAGAGATCAGATGTGCTTCAACAGTAAACACTTTTAAATCTAGATTAAAAACACATCTGTTTAACTCTGCATTTACTGAATGAGCACTGTGCTGCTTCACACTGACTGCACCTTTAACTCAAGTCACTTTTACTCCTGTTTTATTCTTTTTAACATTTTAAACTGTTTTATTAAAATCACATTTATTTTCTTTAATTGTTATTTTAAATTCTCATGTATCTTTGTCTTTATTGTGATCTTATCGTGTAAATCTTATTTTTACATTTTCTTTTTTATATATTGTTTTCTCATTTCCGTGTAAAGCACTTTGAATGACCTCTGTGTATGAAATGTGCTATACAAATAAACTTGCCTTGCCTTGCCTTGCCTAAAACTGGTAACTTTGATTTGGTTATTTTTATTCAATGCCCTTTATGTTTCATATCTTAAGTTTGTATTTTTATACATTTTATTTATCAGAACTTTCATATATTTTGACGTTCCTCTGTTCTGTTGTGACAATAAAACAAACAAGTTTCTTTTTAAAATGCATTATCATATTATTTTAGTTTAAACTCATAAATAACTACAAATAACTAATGTTAGGGAAATCTGTTAATGTTTTGTTGCGCGTTTCTGAAAAAAAAATCGGCCAATATATCGGATTTTAAAACCAACAAACATTTGTATCGGTATTGGCCTTCATAATCCTTTATCAGTCGGGCTCTACAAAGTTTGTTAATTTGAAGGTGTACACCCCCCCTCTCCCCCCACACATAAAAAAGGGCTGTGCCATTAAGGGGTTAAATATATAAATGAAGTGATGTTTTGTGTTTTGTGTGTTAGGACACAGTGATCGCTCTACAGGCTTTATCAGTCTACGCTTCATACGGCAGCTCTGCATCCATCGACCTCACAATCACAGTCAACGATCTCATGGGCCGTGTCACCGTCTTCACCATAAACAGATCCAATTACCTGCTTCAACAGAGTCAAGACATGACTGTTAGTCTATATTAACACCTACATCACACATACTGAGATTAAACCTTCATCTCAATATACATTCAACATTGATGCCATATGGTGTAGAGTAATTGACACATCTTTAAAATCTTTTTTTTCTGCAGTTGAATACAGAAGATCAAGTTTATGTTGAGGCGTTTGCAGAAGGTCAGGGATTTACTCTTTTTCAGGTATGTGCAGTATACACGGATTACAAACATTTCGCTGTATTTAAAGGATTAGTCCATTTTCTAATTTGCAAAATGCAAAATGTTGATGTCTTTCTTTGTTCAGTCGAGAAGAAATTATGTTTTTTGAGGAAAACATTCCAGGATTTTTCTCATTTTAATGGACTTTAATGGACCCCAACATTTAACAGATTTAATGCAGTTTCAACAAAGTTTCAAAGGACTCTAAATGATCTCAAACGAGGCATAAGGATCTTATCTAGCGAAACGATTGTCATTTTTGACAAGAAAAAAAAAATGCACTTTTAAACCACACCTTTTCGCCTATCTCCGGTCCTGTGAAGCACCAGCACGACCTCACGTAATTGCGTAATGCCGTGGAAAGGTCACGTGTTACATATATGAAATGCACATTTGCGGACCATTTTAAACAATAAACTGACACAAAGACATTAATTACTATCATTCCTCATACAACAACGCTGGAATGGTCCTCTTTCTCCACACTTGTAAACACTGGAGCGTTGTTTCGCATACGTCATGCGGACCGTGACCTCTTGATGTGATGACGTATTGCATGAGGTCACAGGACCGGAGATAGGCGAGAAGTTGTGGTTTAAAAGTGAATTTTTTTTCTTGCCAAAAATGACAATTGTTTCGCTAGATAAGACCCTTATGCGTCGTTTGGGATCGTTTAGAGTCCTTTGAAGCTGCAATTTTAAACTGCATTTAAACTGTTAAGTGTTGGGGTCCATTAAAGTCCATTAAAATGAGAAAAATCCTGGAATGTTTTCCTTAAAAAACATAATTTCTTCTCGACTGAACAAAGAAAGACATCAACATTTTGGATGACATGGTGGTGAGTAGACTATCTGGATTTTTTTAAAGAAAATGCATAATTTTAATTTGAAGATAAGAGCAGAGTTTGATCTGGTGTTGCTTTAGATGATTAATCTCTCGTCTGTTTCTCTCTGTATTAGCTGAGTGTATTTTATAATGTGAACGGCCTGAGATCATCACGCAGACGTCGTGACGTTTACACAGATGACTTCTTTTATTTGTATGTTGACGTCATGGACGATGACACGTATCATATGAACTTACACGTATGTTTCAAGTGAGTGACTGTCAGTAACACAATCTAGATGTTTGATTGGGTTTGATTGTCTGTATAAAAGCATTGTTTTCTCTTAAAGTCTGAGAGATGGTCAGGGTCTGAATCAAACGGGTATGGCCATTCTGGATGTGGGTTTACTCACCGGCTTCAGTTTGGCACAAGCAGGTGTCCAGACGGATGATGTGGTGAGAAGAGTAGAGACGTCTCCCGGACGAGTTATTCTTTATTTGAGCACCGTGAGTTTCTGTTTTTAACCACATACAAAAGTACCTGCAGACGACATGTTTCGTTTGATATGAAAGAAAGTCGAGTCAGAACTGCAGTCTGATAAAGACACTGATGTACAGCTGTCGCCTTGAATTAGTTTGAACTGATGATCTTGATTTCATTAAATCTGTATAACGTCATCTCTCTCATCTCTCATGACAGGTGACAACATCTGAGTGGTGTCTTGATGTACCCACCAGTGTGGACTTTAAGGTTACAGGTGTTCAGGATGCAGTGGTTATGATCTATGACTACTATGAGCCCCGTAAGCCTCCTAACACAATCTGTCATCTTTAGGATAGTGTGTTTCTGCTGTTTCTCATTCTTAAATGTCCATGGTTATTTGCAGAGCGTAAAACCGTCCGATCGTACACATCCGTGAGAAGACGTGACATGTCTGTGTGTTCTCTGTGTGGATCTGATTGCTCTCTGTGTCAGAATCAGGACCACACGCTGCCTGATGTCATATCCTCCTCCTTTAACAAACATCATCATCATCATCATCTGACCTTCATCTCTCTTCTCTTTATTTTACTGTCAGTCTTTATTTAATCAGTGTTTACATATATTCAGGTCTGAGATCAGTTTGATCAAATGACTGTATATCTAAAATGATGAGATAGTGTAAGTTGTTTTAAATGTTTGTTTTTACATCATAATAAGCTGACAAAGACTTTAGACATAAGTTTTGTGTTTATGTAAAATGTGCTGCTTTATCAATCAAAATTAAATCATCAAAGTTTTAGTATTTTTCTAAGGTACGGCAATATGTGTAAATGAAACGTTTTTATTACGGGCTAGGTATCGATTCAGATGTTCCAGATCGATTCAATTTCGATTCACGAGCTATCAAATCAATTCGATTTCGATTCTAGTTCTCGGAGTGGTTTATATACTCCATTCTCAGTTCAACTCAATGAATAGAGATTTAATACAATTACTATATTATAGAAAAGAACAGTGAACAGAAGTTTACAAGTGGGTAATTAATAGAAAAGAAGAGCCACAAACCTGTATATTAAACTCGTTTATTTTAGGTACACTTGGGTAAATAAAACAGAACCCATCTCTAATTTTCAAATTATGTTTAATACAATGCAATTTTGATGCAAGATAAAAAATGTATGCTGAAAAAGTCAGAACAGTTGCATTTCTTGATCAAACAGGATCAGGTTATTTCATTAAAAAAAAAACGATTCGTGGCCTTTGAGAATCGATTTTGAATCGACCACGTTAAAAAAAAGATATCAAAACTGATGAGTTTATAAATGTATGTGCTGAATGGTTTTCCCCCATCATTACAGTTATAATCTATTAGATCCTGTTGCATTAACATCATGCCACTATTAATGTACTGTACATACAATCTGACTAATATAACAAAGCATTCATTAACATTATAATGTTTAAATAAATTAAATTACTGTAAGTTCCTAAAAGATCATCTTTATCTATTTCCCCACCATTGAGGAGTTATCTCGTCAATTAAGAGAAAACACTTCCCTGCCAATGATGAGTTTTTGTGTCATTCTGTATTTCTGTATTATCCACCAGGTGGTGCTCTTACACAACTTATAAAACACTGAAGCATCCACTGATCCAAAAACAGTAAAAACTCCATGAATCTGAATCTAATCAATAGTCCTTTACAAAAAAGCAATTACAATTAACGCAAATGATTAAATTGATTGCTTTTGAAGAACCCTACCCATATTTGAGAGGTGATAAAAAGATAACAAATAAAGGTAGGATGAAACACTGTCTCCGTTTTGTTTGTTTGAAAGCAGAGGCTCTGTTTTTTTATTTGATGTATTGTATGTTTATATTTTTAGGGAAAATTATTTCTTTGTGGGATTAAACTTAATCTTAAAAAAATGCTGTCCGGCTGGCAACTTTTAAAAAAGCTGGTGGAGAAAGAGTCATTATTAGATTTTTTAATTCTCCTGAACTGATTTGTTATAGAGACCGTTGGAGTTTACGGTAAAATCTCTTATAGGTGTGATGTATTCATAACACTTTAACATTTCTCTTTTGATATAAACTTTAATGATATTAACCCAAGTTACTTTTAATGCAGTTTTTAATGTTTTTGTAGTTGGCTTGCAGTAGCACATACTGTATATAACTTGAATGCATTACAGTTTTAACAATTTATCAATGAATCAACAGTGATTCTGGACCTGTTTTTAAAGATTCCCATGAGAAGTAAGTGACAGACACAACTGAGCAACAGAAATAACCAGCAGAAGACATTCAGGCACACTTTCACTTCACGTCTGAATTGTTTTGAATGACTTTGGCTGAAACTTGATTAACAATAACACAAAATCAGTGTCAATCGGACATGAAAAATGACACAAAATCAGTGTCAATCGGACATGAAAAATGACACAAAATCAGTGTCAATCGGACATGAAAAATGACACAAAATCAATGTCAATCGGACATGAAAAATGACACAAAATCAGTGTCAATCGGACATGAAAAATGACACAAAATCAATGTCAATCGGACATGAAAAATGACACAAAATCAATGTCAATCGGACATGAAAAATGACACAAAATCAATGTCAATCGGACATGAAAAATGACACAAAATCAATGTCAATCGGACATGAAAAATGACACAAAAGCAATGTCAATCGGACATGAAAAATGACACAAAATCAATGTCAATTGGACATGAAAAATGACACAAAATCAATGTCAATCGGACATGAAAAATGACACAAAATCAATGTCAATCGGACATGAAAAATGACACAAAATCAATGTCAATCGGACATGAAAAATGACACAAAATCAATGTCAATCGGACATGAAAAATGACACAAAATCAATGTCAATCGGACATGAAAAATGACACAAAATCAATGTCAATCGGACATGAAAAATGACACAAAATCAATGTCAATCGGACATGAAAAATGACACAAAAGCAATGTCAATCGGACATGAAAAATGACACAAAATCAATGTCAATCGGACATGAAAAATGACACAAAATCAATGTCAATCGGACATGAAAAATGACACAAAATCAATGTCAATCGGACATGAAAATGACACAAAATCAATGTCAATCGGACATGAAAAATGACACAAAATCATTGTCAATCGGACATGAAAAATTACACAAAATCAATGTCAATCGGACATGAAAATTACACAAAATCAATGTCAATCGGACATGAAAAATGACACAAAATCAATGTCAATCGGACATGAAAATTACACAAAATCAATGTCAATCGGACATGAAAACACACCACAACCATTTTTTTTAAATATCATTTTAAATATATGTCAAAATATACAAAACATATATGTATATATGAAATATATTTTAAAATATGTAATTTTTAGCAAAATGGCAATTTTAAATTTTGAAAAATATATGAAAAATAAATATATTTTAAAGCTTTTATATCCACGTCGCATTGGAAGAAAAACTTTGTATGTTACAAACCTGTAAACATAACAGCTTTGAAAAGATTAAAATTAAATATATTTTCAATTGCAAAAATATAGTTTAATATTTCACACATACTTATACATTTTATACAAACCTTTATATTTTGGCCAGGATAAATGTTTTTGCCATATAGGTTGTAAAAATAGAAATGTATTTGTTCCTGCAGAAATACATGTTGAAATATTTAATGTTAAAATATATTTAATTAAGCTTTACTTTCTACAAAATGTATTTAGCATATATTATTTGAGCAGAGCAATATTATTTTTCCTTATGCGCAGGCTTACTTCTAAGATCTTGAAGCTCTTGAAGCTCTTTTGCCTTTCTTTAAATATATATATATATAAACACAAAGCTTAGCTTGACATTAAAATGAATCTTTAATTGATGTAAGAATGAATGAAACCCGTGTGTAAATTGCATTATTTGATGCTAAATGAGTTTATAATTGTTGATAGGATGTGTTTAACTGAGGTTTAGTGTTTACTATGGCGTTCACGTGATGGAGCACATGGTCTTTTTTGACCGTCACCTCATCAGCGTGTGGCACACATTGAGTGTTTGATCTAACAGGAAACGCATCACAACTCCAGGGTTTCCTTTTTTACTCCAAACCCTTCACTTTCATGTCTTGTCCGGTGTAAACACATGACGTGTAGACATGACTTCAGCTAGTTTATTTAACTTGAACCCCATCTGTCCCGCTCCAGATTTACTTTTAAAGGATTTATAATAAAGCAATAAGCTGTGAGCGCCGCAGGAACTTCACATTTTGATTTGATAAAACATCAGAAAGAGCAGGTTACATAAAAACTGAACGTACCTCATGTTGTTCAGCTTAAGAGGTGTTCATCTGCATCATGAATCAAGTTCTGAGTCATTCGGCTCGATCTGTTTAATATGTGAACGCTGTTATCTATTGACAAATAAGGCCATTCAACAATATGTTTTTAATCTTTGTTATATTAAAGTGATCTCCCTACAGACCTCTGAGACAATCTTTTGTACTTTAAAAACCAATTCATTCATAATCTAGCATTTGTTATGAGGATATTTTTGTTATTTATTTGCCCCCAAACTCATTTAATGATTGTTTCCTACCATCCTTCCCAACCTCACCCTGGATTTGTTGCATTGTTTGTGTATAAAGGACATCATTTACTGTACTGACCTTTTTTTTAAGTTTGACTTTTTCTCCAAATACTTTTTGTAGTCACTGACAACAGATGAAGCATTCGTTGTTTTTAGTTCATATACCGCCTGTTTGTCATGTAATATAGAGGTTTTAACATCTTTATTTCTGTTTATAGTGAATGTCAATGCAGTTTACTTCAGAGATTCAAAAATAAAACTTCTTGTTACTTAGTTACTTAAGGCATGAATGAGGCAAATAGCAACAGATAAACATGACATCTTGTTCTATAACAGCATGATTCTGTTGATCCTCAGGCATTTGTTTGATCTTTGAGAAAAGCACACGCATCAAAACATGTCACATTCACATAAACACGTTCATATCCACAGACCGGCAGAATGTAAACAAATACACCCTTTTCAAATCTGTTGGTCTGGACCAATCAAACGCTCTTGTCATTGGATACATTAGCATGTAGTTGTGTTCAGTCAATCACAGGTGGACATGGAAATAAAATAAAGGTTATTTACATTCCCTTATGAAAATTAACCATGGTTTTACTACAGTTACTACACTTTTACCACAAAAAAACCATGGTTAATTTTTGTAGGGGTTTCCCCAGTTTAAATTAGATTAAATCGGATTCTCCTTAAACTGTGAGGCAAATAATGATTTCCCTGTAGGTGAGGTCAAAGGTCACAGCCCTGAGCAGATCCAGAAACGCGTCGCCTAACAACAAACCATTGTGTGGTACGTATTGGAATCTGATGATTGTTCCCTAAAGTTATGAGGACATTTCTTCACTTTTCTTATGCAACACATGAATCAGTGAGTGAGACACAAGTTTGTTTTTGGATGTTCCAGAATGTTGGATCTTTATCTGTTTTTGTTTTGTAAGTGATGACATCATGTTACTAGCACGGATACAGACGGAGTCACAAGCATTTAGTGGCTGTCCTCATGTGAAACCCTCAGAGATCATTTATACTACTGTTAGTCTGATACTCGTGTTAACACATAAGATGTGTTACATTATTTCTTGTTGATTTTGTATCTAGAGGTTTGTGTAACAACACTACACATTGTTCCCCATGCAGCGACACAGAGGACATGACTCAATGTCTGTTCATTCACTTTAATTGTAATGTTGTGGTTTGTCCTGTGATTGTTGGCTCCAGTAGGTGGCAGACACAGCTAAGTAATCTTCAACATCATTACATTGATGGATCATAGACGCAGCAGAAAGAAAGAAAGAAAGAAAGACTCATTGTGATGTCTGCTGATAAGTGAGTGCTGAATGTTTTCATCTTCTGACTGTTCTCAGGTCATAAACGGAGGCAGAACTTCTCCCAGGTTACACATCAAACTGTTAGCATCACAAACACCTGAACTGAGTCAATCTTCAGAGACTTTGATTAGAATGCTGATTTAGATACACACAAACACACAACTATATAAGCTCTGTTTCTGGACCTGTCTGACACAAATACTGTAGAGTCAGATTTATTCATTTCAAAACATTTCACTTTTTGACAAAAAATCATTGTGACATTAATTAAAGTGTGACTGCATCATGTGGCATTGATGTGTTGTTGCCAGGGTGTTGCTAAGATGTTCTGCTTGTTTTGTAGTGTGTGTGGTTGTCAGGGCGTTGCTATGGTCTCCTGCTTGTTTTGTAGTGTGTGGTTGCCAGGGTGTTGCTAAGATGTTCTGTTCGGTTGCCAAGGCGTTGCTACGGTCTCCTGCTTGTTTTTAGTGTGTGGTTGCCAGGGCGTTGCTACGGTCTCCTGCTTGTTTTTAGTGTTGTTGCCAAGGCGTTGCTACGGCCTCCTGCTTGTTTTTAGTGTGTGGTTGCCAAGGCGTTGCTACGGTCTCCTGCTTGTTTTTAGTGTTGTTGCCAAGGCGTTGCTATGGCCTCCTGCTTGTTTTTAGTGTGTGGTTGCCAAGGCGTTGCTACGGTCTCCTGCTTGTTTTTAGTGTTGTTGCCAAGGCGTTGCTACGGCCCCCTGCTTGTTTTTAGTGTGTGGTTGCTAAGGCGTTGCTACGGTCTCCTGCTTGTTTTTAGTGTGTGGTTGCCAAGGCGTTGCTACGGTCTCCTGCTTGTTTTTACTGTGTGTTTGCCAAGCTGTTGCTACGGCCTCCTGCTTGTTTTTAGTATGTGGTTGCCAAGGCGTTGCTACGGTCTCCTGCTTGTTTTTACTGTGTGTTTGCCAAGCTGTTGCTACGGCCTCCTGCTTGTTTTTAGTGTGTGGTTGCCAAGGCGTTGCTACGGTCTCCTGCTTGTTTTTAGTGTTGTTGCCAAGGCGTTGCTACAGTCTCCTGCTTGTTTTTAGTGTGTGGTTGCCAAGGCGTTGCTACGGTCTCCTGCTTTTTTTAGTGTGTGGTTGCCAGGGCTTTGCTACGGTCTCCTGCTTGTTTTTACTGTGTGTTTGCCAAGCTGTTGCTACGGCCTCCTGCTTGTTTTTAGTGTGTGGTTGCCAAGGCGTTGCTACGGTCTCCTGCTTGTTTTTACTGTGTGTTTGCCAAGCTGTTGCTACGGCCTCCTGCTTGTTTTTAGTGTGTGGTTGCCAAGGCGTTGCTATGGTCCCCTTCTTGTTTTTAGTGTGTGGTTGCCAAGGCATTGCTACGGTCTCCTGCTTGTTTTTAGTGTGTGGTTGCCAAGGCGTTGCTACGGTCTCCTGCTTGTTTTTAGTGTGTGGTTGCCATGGCGTTGCTACGGTCTCCTGCTTGTTTTTAATGTGTGGTTGCCAAGGCGTTGCTACGGCCTCCTGCTTGTTTTTAGTATGTGGTTGCCAAGGCGTTGCTACGGTCTCCTGCTTGTTTTTACTGTGTGTTTGCCAAGCTGTTGCTACGGCCTCCTGCTTGTTTTTAGTGTGTGGTTGCCAAGGCGTTGCTACGGTCTCCTGCTTGTTTTTACTGTGTGTTTGCCAAGCTGTTGCTACGGCCTCCTGCTTGTTTTTAGTGTGTGGTTGCCAGGGCGTTGCTATGGTGTTCTAATTGTGTTGCTGCAGTATGTGGTTGCTGATGTGGATGGTTGCTAACAAGGCCAAATCAAATGACCCAATCTCCAAATCTCTGTGATATTCTGTTCTTCAGATATAATTCAGGTTTTTTATTGTCTGGCAAGTTTAGATGCCACACAATTACACGCTGTATGATTTGAGAAAACATCAGTGATACATTACATGTTTGTTCTAGACTTGAGAAATAGAATAGCACTATTAAGAAATAACAACTCTTGAAGATAAGTTCATAACTGTAACAGTAATGTGTTTAATTCATTACTGTGTCAGAGATCTGTCCCTAATCTGAACATTATGGATGATGGCTAGTGTTTCAAATCTGATGTAGGAAATGTGTGAAATGTCTGTCAGTGATCAAGAGAGAGCATTAATGTGATATTGTTATCTGTCACTGCTTTGTATCTTGAGTCTTGAGGGTTTTTGACTTAAGAAAGGAGAATCTGATGTGTTAACTATAATAAAAAAAAAAAAAATCACTTCAGTTTAAGAACAAAAGCAAATTTACAGCTTCTTAAGCTTGTAATGTCAATTCACTCCCGTAAGCACATGTTTATCTCTCTGAAAGCGTTGAAATCCAACATATAGATTCTGTTAAATGTTCCAGCTTATTGCAAATGAACTACATAAGCACTCAGTCCTGAATGGGTTTTTCAGTGAATAAGGTTTTCTGTTTTATAACACAAATAAAATTAACTTGCCCCATTCTTTTCTTTCCTGTTTACCAGTCAGACCTGGGCTCCCAATGAAGACCAAATTCAGACTGTTGAGGTTCATTGATTAGATTTATTTGAGAGTTTATTATAAAGAGAGAATGAAACAATGCAAATCATTTGTAATAAAAGTGTTTTGATTGGACAGTATGAACAAGTCATGAAAGTAAAGCCCAGAACACAAATACATGAATGAATAAACTTTGTGTTGATAGTGTGACCTTACACCTGTAATGCATTTGTGTTTATATGTACAATGAATTAGTGTTAAACAATAGATGTATAGACCAGGATAATATTGGTAAAGGGTTTGCTAGGGTTTCAAGTATTTATACTTGAATCAGAATAGTGTATTTCTGGATGTGAAATAATGTGAAGTCCCAGAACAATCAGTATGAATGTGTATTATTAAGTGCTTTAATGGGGCGTATCTGCTGCTACTAATACTTCATGGTTTTCTCATTCAATAATTTGTTTGTAATGAAATCTTGTGCAGAGTCGACGTGACTCCCTCCAAAAGCCCACAGAAGTTTCCCTATTATATTTCAACCCCGATATTAACACGTTTAATCACATCAACATGACATCTATCATATGACCATTTTCATAGTAAACGTGAACAAATGTCATTAGTCATCATGATTGGACGGTTTCGAGATTTGGCATTAGTGCAAAGATGATGTCGTTCACCGGAATAACCAGTAGGAAAGTTCTCATTTGTTTTAGACCAACAAGCAATCTCAACTTTACTATGACCCGCAATGATGATGTCATCTCCTGGAAAAACGTCTGATTTAAAAATGATAGATCGCATAAACCTCAAACGTCTGGGGCTCGGGGAGAATCATGAATGACCCACATTCGCTTTCTCACTGGAAACTCTGAAACAAAGCTTGGCCACACGTTTATCTTTGTTGTAAAGCTGCTGCGATGAAAATCTCAATTTTAATATGATAATAAAATAGATTTAGATTTCATTCCGAGGCCACGATCTTCCATAAATACCGCTGACGTCTAAATACCTCACTTTCTAAAAAGTCAGACATAGCAGCTGCATAGCAACATCCAAGGATTTTCCATGGACAAACACAACACAGATTTTAGTTCAGCATATATGATGTAGTTCAGCTGTATATTTTTTATATAGGTGCCGTTCAAGAAGAGGACAGATGTCTCCTTTAACTATGGTTTAGTTTAGATGATGATGTAACTATGACTGCCAGGCTTGATTTATATTTAAACCCAAAGCAATAGGAAAAAAGAAAATATCTAACTAGTTTGAAACTTGTCTGCGCTTGAAAGAAAATGCAGAGAGGTCAATACGGGGGAAATACCCTGCTGTTCCCTGAAGAGAAAGACTGCTTTACAAAGTCAACTAGAACTGATCCTGAAGCAGTTTATGAGGGAGACAGCCTATCTGTGGTGTGTTTGTCTGGAAATATGCTGTGTCAGATTTCAATGGTCCATCTCATGGGAAAAGAGGAATTCATGTGATGAATGAATGCTGAGCCATCAGTACAAATCAACTACTTCTGACCAAAGACTTCATACAATTACAACAGATCATTTGAGGTTTGGGTTTGGTTGAATTTAGATGAGCTTTTGTAACATCAATATGGAAAAGAAAACCCAAGAATGAAAATGTGGGTCATTATTGTTCTTCATACATAAGATGTGAGAGCACACGACTTGCATGAATGAATTTGGCAGCTATTGTAACTTTAACTTTAGATGAAGTCCACAGAAAAGAAATGATAACATAAGTTTGCAGCACCACATGAGTGAGAAACTTATGACATTGTTTTAGGTTTTAGACAATCTTTACCTTAAACTCCAGCAGACAGCTGTGATGGTTTTTTCCTCCTAGGACTTTTTTCCTCCTGGCTAAAATGTCTAGAGGGTTTTTTCAGTCAGCCCACATTACTTATGTTGTCTGTGGATTTAAAAATGATCAATCGCATAAATGTAAATCTGCTCAGAAACACATGCCAATTGTGAAAAGCGCTATAATTAAAATGGAATTGAATTGAATTGAATGATTTTGTTATTTTAACTTTGCAGATGAGCTTCAATTAAATGTCAAAGCAAAAATAATGTAAACTTTTGACCATATTATCACAGTGTTGTCTTTATCTTTGCCATTGAGATGAGTTTGATGTTAAAGCAGCTTTACTTCAGTATGAGAGATGACTGCAGTAATCAAAAACACATGACAGTAATGTCAGTCAGACGCTTCAAAACCTTCTGCTTAAAAAAACTCTAAAGCAAACACACTTCATACTTTGGTTTATTTGTGCATTCAAGCTTTATGATTGTGTATTGTGTAGATGTGTGCTTTCTAAAAAAAATGGTGGGTTGTTTTTGACCCAGACAAATTATTCATTGAATCAAAAAGAGATGAACTCAACCTGTTGGGTTGTAGTTAAACTATGCTGAGTTGGTTCAACACAAAATGTCACAATTTTTTTTAATCCAATTTGGGTCACATATAAACATTTAAATTAGACAGTTAAATCAGAGTTTTTTTGTTTGAAAATAACCCAGAATTTTTACACTTTTTACTCTTGGATTCACCCTTGGGAAAGGTGTTTTATAAATAAATCATTATTAATATTATTATTATGCAATGCTCTAGCTTCAGGAACTATACTATAGTAAACATATATTTAAATAGGTCTGATTAAGCATTTGAAGGAAAGGCAAGGCCAATTTACCAGTAGGTTGTATAATTACCAGTAATTTACCGGTAAGCGCTATGTGTGAATGAAAAATATAGGATTACTGGCATTTAGAACGGACGACGTCAGACCGCGCTGACAGCTTCAGGCCAATCATATCGTTTTAATACAGATCATGCGTTTACCCCCGCACTGTTTACGTTCGTTTCCACACCCACGCTGCTTAAACGTCGAGCACACCTGAAGTTAACATCCACATTACTTTACCAAAGTTGTTTAAAACAGCTTATCATCTATTTGCTGAATTGCCGACGTCCTTAGCACATTCTCTGCGAAGCATAATGTGCATAAGGTTCCGTTTGACGCCGCCAAACGCAATGTTGTTTGGTCACGAGCAACTTCGCAACCGTCAGCATTTGCCACAGATGTGAAAACAACAAAATACGGACCATGGATATTAAGGCATCATAACCCGCCATTGTTTACAAATACGACACTGAACTCATAGGCCGCGCACTACAGGTAACTACCGCTTTCTCTCTGAGTTTACCGGTATTTTGATACTGATATGTGAATGATGTCTTACTGGTAAAAAGACTGAACGTCACTGCACGTGTGAACAGCACATTTTTGTATTTACTGGTAAATTCATTCTGGTAAATTCATGGTAATTTACCAGCATTACTGTGTGAAAGAGGCTAGTGTGAAGCAGCACAGTGCTCATTCAGTAAATGCAACAGAATAACACAACAGAATAAACACTTCACGTCAGTAAATATCTAACCCTCAATTCGGCTGTTCAACTGTTATTGGGGACTCAAACCACCAATAAGGCTAAATCTGATTAAAGAGGATTAAAATTAATGAAGTTGTTGCTACAACAGGGACATACATTAGTTTTTGACCATTGAGATTGAAGTGTCTACTTCCACAAGTGTCTTCATTAATCACTTTGTAAATATTTAAATGATTGTAATTCTTTTTTTAATTAACCTCGCCCCATCCGTCCTAGAAACGACACCCTTATGCTACAGCTATTTAAACAGATAGTCACTGATGAGTTTTAAAACATAGTTAAGATTTTTGTTAAAAACAGGAACAGACCTCTGTTGATTCAGAATGCAACAGATGAGAATCAGTGCTTATATTTTCTCAGTAGCTCAGCAGTTTCTCAAACAATGATGCTTTTCTGTGAAGTTACCCAACTGTTAGGAAATAACCATGTAGTTGAAGAATAATGAACTACTGCTACTTTTTTATCACATTATTGTGCATGGCACAGGTTTCTCTCTCTCTCCAAGAATGATACATGATATCCAATTAGAGAGACATGTTGGGTGGGACTTTATTGTGTCCTGAGGGGATTCATTGGCTCATGAGAATGGGTTGTTACATACCAGAATGAAGTCAGATGGTTTAGGGTTTGTGAAGTAATACGGTTGGGTGATGTCAACTGGAAAGCCATTTCAGAGGCAGATCAGTTTATTACATTACTGTATGATGAATGCATATGAAGACTCATTGAACGCTCCCTTAGTCATTAGTACTTCAACAGAGACATTTGTTTGTGATTGTTTGTTATTCTTTGGTATCTTCTCTTTTACTCTCAAGATTGAGAGGTTTGGCACATAGATGTAAATCTGGGTTTACAGGTCCTAAATAAAGCAAATCTACTGCTCGGATGTTATTATTATATTATTATAAGGGAATTAAACAATACATTTGTTCATCTTTTCCTAAAGAGAAATGTGCAAGCTTACTTAATGTAAACCTTGAAGTTGTTGTTTTTAATAATCTTCATGTATTTAAATGATGATTGTGGTCTAGCACTTAATAGGATCCATCATTTGATCTGTCCTGAAGTTTCCGACTGGAGAAGTAAAATAATGAAGTCTGTCAGTGAATGATCTGTGAATCTGACCTCTTGCTTCTTAAAACAAGAGCTGTAACCCAATATATCAAAGACTGAGATCACATGGGGACTAAACGGTTAAAGATCAGACAGGTTTGACTGATGACAGGACTCCTGTGGATGAGTAAGACATCTAAAGACCTAAAACATTGTTTATTTGATTTGTAATTGAAAAAGCTTTTTTAACAATCATTTGCTTCATTAAAATGTCTAAATTAAAGTTTATGCTTAAACAAGACAAGCAAAACATCGACTTACTTCTGCAATGTTCTTACAAAATGTTTCCTAGTTGACATGTACAACATCTACAGAACTGTTTCAGACACATACTGTAGTAGTTGAGGATCCGAGAAGTGATATTGGATTCTATCACATTGATTTCTGTGTTGTATGTTTTCCCGGTGGCACAAATGTTTGGCAAAAAACTGCGGCAAAAGCACAAATGAAATGTGTCAGTATTTCCAAACAGGTTACTAAAACGGTTTAATTTGCTTAATATAGTTTACATGTGAGATCACTGATGATGGTGACATTTTTCATTCAAATGATGGAAAACACATAAGTGACTCATTTACCAGTTTCATCCAAGTTAAATTTCACACAAACTTGCATTTTAAACCTCTTTAAACTCTTTAAAGTGAGACTGATGCTGTTAAAGTCAAATGTATGTTTTATAATCTGATGTTAATGTCTTCATGGGACTTTATGATTCTTGGATGTAACTCCAGATATGTATGTGTGTGTGAAATAAAACGATTGATGTTTTTGTTTGCATAAACATCTGATGTGGCATAAGAATTATATTAAGACGGCTACATTGGGGCGGCAGTGGCTCAGTGGTTCATGTAGGTCGTCTACAAATGGTAAGGTAGGTGGTTCAATCTCCAGCTCCACCTGACCAAATGTTGAGGTGTCCTTGATCAAGACATCTAACCCCAGCTGCTCCTGACGAGCTGGATATCTGACACTGCCGTCGGTGTATGAGTGAGTGAATGTGCTTGTAAAGTGCTTCGGATGGCCATTGGTCTGTTTAAAGCGTTATATAAATGCAATCCATTTATCATATTACTTTAAGCTTGAGGGTGTTTGTAAGATGTTTAAAGAGCACTAATTAATAAAAATTCATGATTTTACATTTCCTTTGGTGTGTAAGTGTTGTTCATGTTAATGATATGCAAAAGGGTCCCAGAGTAAACAATGAGGTGGACACGACAGTCATTATTTTAACTCCGCCCACTTCTGTAAGTAGTCTATGTTTTCACATTACAGTATGCAGCTTTCACATAAGATGCTGTATGCACTGCGCCCAAGTGATTTGTGCTCTGATGGCCAGATAAAGTAGGCGGGTATTTAAATAAATTACTACAGTGTTTATATTTGCGTTAAATAGTGGATGAGGAATACAGAGACTGATGTTGCCCGTCTCCATTTCACATAACTTTAAGCTGCCTACCTACAACAAGCTACTTGACTTAAAACACACCTGACATGCCAACTTGAATTGCTACATGTTTCCATGACACGACTTTTGGTGTCTCTGTAGGAGCATAAACTTGTATTATAAAGCTCCGGGAATTCCGAGTATAAGCTTTTCGTCCATTTTGCTTGTTGGGATGCCCCGTTTCTATTGGCTGCGCGGGTAATCGTCACAGAGCACAGTGCAAAAGTTAAACTAATTTGAACTTTGACCGTGGTGTGAGCGCATTGCTCGATGCAACAAAAACCGCCCTCGCGCAGCGCAAGCCATTGAAATGAATGCGTTTCATAGCCCAGCGCACACCGCGTCCTATGTGAAAGCCGCATTAGACGTTAGAGCGTCACATTTCCTGCTGATGTCAGAGGTATTCAGGCCAATCACAACGTTCTGGTTAGCTGGCCAATCAGGGACACAGTGCTTTTCAGAACGATGAGCTTTGTATAAAATCAATGCGTTTCAGGGAGGCAGGGCTTAGATGAGCAACAATAATGTATGTATGTGGAAAATAATGTGATTTTTGTACCATAAACCACGTGAACACATTATATTATACCAAATACACAAAAATAATGTTGTTTTTAGCAATGTAATAGGTGATCTTTTAGACTAAATGTTCTTGGATTAAAGCTCTTAGTCCGTTTTTTATGAGGTTGTTCAAGTAATGAAGTTTTTTTTAGCACAATAGCTGACGAGTTTACATCTTTAAAAGAAAAACAATTACCAAACTGCACCTCAGGTGAGTAATAAAAGATGTTTATTTACTTCCTATAAGTCACGCTGGCATTTTCAATGTGAAATAAATGTGTTACATAAACTGTGTGTGTGTGTGTGTGAGAGAGAGAGAGGCTTGGTTCATGTCTGCTGAGTTTCACTCTACCAGAAAAACAGTCTTCAAGTCACTGAAAAACAATTTTTTTGAAGATTTATATCTGAATCTCATCGACAAAATTCCACATTTGCAGTTCGCCAGATTTTATGAACTGATTTTGGACGCTGTGGAATTTCCTTTTGAAGCTTCAAACATCTGAGCCACACATGAACCCAACAGTCCGGGCGGGTCGACCTGTCAAGTGCGTACACAAAATGAAAGGACTGTTCATCTTTAAACACAATAATTGCTATAGTCGGGTGAGTGCATGCCAGACTTCTGTTTCCCCCGAGGCCCTGGTCTCTGGAGGCCTGTGATTGGTT
Organism: Paramisgurnus dabryanus; assembly: GCF_030506205.2. Lineage (NCBI taxonomy): Eukaryota > Metazoa > Chordata > Actinopteri > Cypriniformes > Cobitidae > Paramisgurnus > Paramisgurnus dabryanus. Next base: position 9,834,146 of record NC_133348.1, read on the forward strand.
GGTGATGATGATGTATCTCAGGTAGTTTAACAGGGCTTCTGTAAACTTAATGAGTCCATGACCTGCTGTTTAGGGCTTTTAGCCGAGCTTAGTAACCTGCTTTCACCCTTAAATCAAAACTACAGCCCATGTAACTCAGAGGTCAGCGTGTAGTTCATGTCGAAGCCACAGAGAAGCTGTTTATCTGATCTGAAGTCTGATGTTATGTCACATGTGAGACTGGAATAGCATCTAATTGGTGTTTGCACACACTGCTACTGGTGATGAATAATTATGGTTTGGTCAGTCTGGTTAAAGGCGAGGTGCATGATTTTTGAAAAACACTGGAAAATGGAGTCGGGCCGAGTACCAAAACACCCTTGTAGCCAATCAGCAGTAAGGGGCGTGTCTACTAACCTGGGTTGCGTATGTGTGGGGTGGGTCTATCAAAAGAAGGTCCTGATTCTATCAGTGTAAAGGTGTGTTTGTTTAGGTGATTTTAAATGTCAACATTGGCTTTTAGAGATCATGCACCCCGCCTTTAAGTTTGTGACATCCAGATGCAGTCTAAGTCTGCAGGTTTGGATGAATGATAGCAGATCAAAGAGGCCAGGCTCATGCCAACATGGAAACATATTATCTTCTTTAAGTGTGGAGTATATTTAGCAGCCACAGATTTAGTCACTCGATGTAAAGCAGGATTTGCATAACTAGTCAGTTTTAGACAGGTTAAACATCCAAGTGCAGTACTGTGGATGTCGCATTGCATTAAATGCTGTGCGTTACTATAATTGATCTCACTGAAGCCATTTTCATCCGAGTAGCCTCTCTCTCTCTCTTAGCCAGACCGTAGGACATACAATGTTATTTCTCTGGTGTGTGTGTGTGTTGGGGGTGGGACACATTACTGATAATGATTGGCTTAATTTCCATCATTAGCCAATCAGAGGCAGAGTGGTGCTTATGTTTGTTCACACAAGAGTACATGCACAGTCCGAGCACTGATGCCGACTTGCCCACTCTGTTGCTAGATTTAGCAACTTTCTAGACCCTTTTAGCAACTTTTTTTAAAGCAACTAGGACAAATCTAGTTACTTTTATTGGCATGGTTGGAGACTTTTGGATACTGATGTGAAAGTACGTATCGTTCTCTCTTCTCGACGAGCAGCGGGTGGTGCTGCTCTTGGCCTCATCCCTGTCCCAAAGCACTCACAGGAAGCCCAGTCCTCATGCAGCAGCTCTTCTGAGTCGCACACACCAACAACAACAGAGCGATGGCAAGAACAACGAGCTCAAAGGTAGCATTCGCAAACTGGAAGTGTAATAAGCACTACTTTTCCCTTATTCAGGTAAAAGGCAAGAATATTTAATATAAGGTGCACACAGTGGCAAAAAAAGTTATTGAACCATTAGGAATTACTTTTTTATATACTAATTTTCCATAAAATGTGATCTGATCCTCAGGTCACAACAGTAGACAAACACAATGTGTATAAGCCGATAACACATAAATAATTCTAGTAAACACCCATTAAACATTTACAGTGCTGGAGGAAAATGTAAGTGAACCCATAGACTAATTAAGTGTGCTTGAAAGTGTTCTTATTATTATTATTCCACACACATTTTTGGCCAGCGCCTGCAACTGGTCCCTTTGACACAGAGACCCGCTCAAACTTTAAAACGTTTGGGCAGTGCCGGTCTAAGTTGCTTGAAGACATGATGTCACCGATCAATGTCGTTCTTCCTCCATATTGGATTAAATAGAAAACACCTAAAAGATTCACAGGTCACAAATTTTGTCTGAACTTCACAAAACTAGATGTACATGATCTTTGAACCAAGCCTCACAAAAGTTACTAGAAGGATTTTTGATTTTCAGAAGCGTTTCAGGAGCGCATCACAGCCCAAAATATACCTGTGGTGTAATCGCCAAACAGGAAGTAGTTCATATCTCAGGAACTCTTTCACGTATTGAAACCAAACTTTTTACATGAACTTGGGACTCCAATGTGAGGATGCACAAGATAAAAAAACATTCTAAAATTTTACATTTCACAAATCACGTTAGTGACCGCACCAGAGCAAGCACACTTTTGAAGTTTCTCTGGAAATGCATTTTCTAGTTACTTTAATGAAAGCTAATTTGATAAACTGGAGTCCAATTAATAAAATGAGTTTAAAGCTGTGGTTAAGTGATACTTTGATTGATATGAAGCCGCTGGTCTCCCGAAAAAAATTGCTGTGAGCCAATATTTCATAGACTGTTAAAACCAAAGTTGAATTGTTCAGGAAAAACACTATGGCACTAAGGGAACAGCTTACCAACATCAAAACATCATCCCAAAAGTGAAGTATGGTGGAGCACTAAGCCATTATCGAGGAGAAAATGAATTCACAAGTTTAATTAAATATCCTACAGGATAATGTCAGTGTGACTGTGATACAATTGAAGCTCAGTAGAAGTTGGTTGATGTAGGGTAACCATACGTGCCATTCACCCCGGACACGTCCTGGCCAGGATTTCGCGGGCGTCTTCCAGAAGTCATATTTGTCGACCGCATACGTCATAGAAAATTATTATTATTATTATTACAGAAAAGCAACCGTTACATTTTAAGGTAAGAACGGAACTACGATTGTATGTCTTATGTTTTTAACTGAATGGCGTATGCGGTCAACAAATAGGACTTCCGGAAGACATACGCGCCAGGACGTGTCTGGGAAGAATGGCACGTATGGTCACCCTAGTTGATGCAGCAGGACAATGACTTTAAATCCACCGCAGACTGGCTTAAGAAGAACAAAATGTGCCAAAGCCCAGTCCTTAACCTGTGGAATGACCTGAAGAGAGCGGTTCACACCAAACATCCTACAAATGTGTCTTTGTTGAGTGAGTTTAAGTGGTTAAGATTCCGTTTGAACGATGTGCAGGTCTGATTCAGATCTACTGAAAGGTCTTGCTTGAAGTCATTGCTGCCAACAAGCTTTTAAATTCAAGGGTTCACTTACATTTTCCTCCAGCACTGTAAATGTTCAATGAATTATTTGTGTGTTGTCAGCTTATACACATTGTGTTTGTCTATTGTTGTGACCTAGATGAGGATAAAATCACAATTTATGGCATATAACTGTAAAAGCAACACTTCATTCCAAGGGGTTCACATACTTTTTCATACCACTGTATTTAATATTTCGGACATCCAAGTAATTTGACATATTTAAACTTATTTTTAAACAACACAATAGTTATTTTCCCTAACATTACTTTTATAATGTTGTAATGCAGTTACAAACCCAGTTACTATATGTGAGAAGTAACTAGTAACTAATAACTTTGAACACTGATCACGAGCTCATATCTTTTATATTGAAAATAATTGTTATTATGTGTTATTATCAGACAGGCATGAACATTTCATCATTTGGAACACAGATTATTTGTTGCACATGGTAATGTGGTTGTTGTATTGCTTGTTTTTCAGTGCTTCAGAGTACCAAAGCACATAAATATAGTACTAGTCATATTGTTTGTCACTTTATCCAATCAGTTCATTTTCACACTCACAGACTATTACTCATGCAAATGCTATTTACGTTTTTCATACCATCTTTACTGAATGACGCATGAGACGCTTCCAACAGCTGCAAAACTTCCTGAGCCAGATATGTGAACATGGCCCGTGGTTCTGTTTTTAAGTCTGTGTTTTGGTTTTTTGTCTCCATGTATTGAAAAACAGGAAGAGATTCATGCAATACCTTAGAGGTCATTGACACTTGAAAAGTCATTTCATTACAAAATATTATATTAACTTTGTACAATATTTATTAAACGGGATGATATTTATGCTATAGTACATGTTTAAAATACAAACTGTACAAATAATGAATCATCTAAAGTATTCTGGGAGAGGAAATCTGGAAATTGTGCCTGTTCTGTTAGGAATCTTTGTCTGGTGTAATGACGGTGTCCCAGTCGGCTCATACCACAGATGAGAGTAAATGTTTCCCAGAGAAATCTTTGTATAACCCTTTCATTATGATTCACACGTTCCTGACCGCTCGACACATTTGTTTGAGTTTCCTGGCAAAGCAGCGGCACTTAAGTTACAGTAAAACAGGTGGATGAACCGCCACCACGCTAAAGAAATATTCTGACATTAAAGAGGACGAGTTACAATATACCAAACCAAAAATGACCACAATAATACAGCTGAAACATTTACATAAAACATGTCTAGATTTTCTGTTGAAACAAATGAGATGATTTGTAAAATTGACAAGACAATGAGATGACAGGAGCGTCTGTGAAACATAAACATTTCTGTACATTCTGTCAGTATATCACTAAGCATGATGCTCAAATTCACATTTAATAATATCTATTTCACATCTCATATTGACTCACAGACCTATCAGACGAGATATTTTAGGGCATGTGAGATGTCTGATGAAGCCGTCCGATCTCTGGTAAACCAGGACAAACCCATCAGTTCAGGTCTGGACTTGACAAATTCTTGCCCTGCAGTTAAAGAGTTTATGTAAGACACAAGTTAAAAGGTTGGATTTAAACACAGATGTGATGTATTTGCTTCTTATAATGCACATCAGTCAACTCCTCCAGTTAAGTTAAATTCTGTCTAGTCTTTAAAGGGATAGTTCACTTTAAAATGAAAATTCTGTCATCTTTTACTCATCCTCATGTTGTTCTAAACCTGTATGAATTTCTTTTTTCTAATGAACACAAAAGAAGATATTTTGATAAATGATGGTAAACACACAGTAGATAGTGACCATTGACTTCCATAGTAGGACTAAAAAATATGATGGAATTTAATGAGTACTGTCAACTGTGTGCTCATCATCATTTATCACAATATTATCTTCATCATTTATCACAAAACATACCAAAATATTTGGTTTTCAAATTGGGTTGTTTTTAGCCCATCGGCTGGGTAAATATAGGACATAAGACACGCTGGGATAACTTGACCCATCAAGTTGTGTTGTTATTTTTAACCCTTAAAAAGTTTTGTTTTTGTTTAAACATTGGGTTAGTTTCATAAATGGGTTAATATTATTATTATTTTACCTTAATTTTATTTATTTATTGTGTTTGTTACTTTATTGCAGATGTCAAATACACCACATTAAATATACTCATGCCAACATGGTATAAACTTTATTTTTTATTATATAACATGACATGTGCTAATACAGTTTATCTCAATCAAAAATATTTACAAACTCATAAAACCTATTCACAAAAAAATACATTTATTAACATTTATTTCACCAGAAGTAAAGATTACTTTAGTTTATCCTTTTGAAAAGTGCTGATTGGAGTCCTTATGATGCTCCAGAAAAGCCCGGGACAGGTAAATTAGTAGTGGGGTTCATTTGACTCAGCGCTACTGTGTGGACACTTCATTTTGAGGATAAGCAATTTATAAGGAAAGCTGTTTAAACAGTTTATGCAAAGGTAAAAAAAAACATTTTGTCTTCCTTTATTACAACATGTTATTTGCAACAGGTTTCTATGTCTGCTGTAGGTGTTTTCAACAGTATAAAAATAATCTCTGGTATCCCCAGAATGTGTCTGTAAAGTTTTAGATACACCACATATATTTACAGTGCATTGAAAATGCGCTGTACTGTTCTTACTGGGCTTTTTATTATTAGTGGTGCTTGCATTTATGCAAAGCATCACTATTACTATTCCTCAGGGATATTATTATATTTTATTCTTACATCTGCACGTTTTTTCGGCACCTAACTCGTCCCGCACGGTTTGTCGTAGACCCATGAAAGAGGGCTCAAATCGACCGGCTTATTGAGGAGAGGTGTGCTATGACTTTTATAAGCGATCGGGTGCAGGATTTCCGAAAGGGGGGCGAAAAACCACCCAAAAAATCCCATTGACTTAACATTGCGCCCAACTTTGACGAGTCATAGCTCCGCTCGAGGATTTTGTAGAAACATGTGGGTTACAACATTTGAAGAGGGTGGTAGGCTCTGTAAGAACATGGATCACAATGGGGTGTAAGTTGTACCCCTGGGGTGTAAGAGGTGCCCAAAAGTGCCCCAATGAAAAGTCAATGGGGCAAAATCCCATAGACTTACCATTGCAAACATTTTGACGGGTCATAGGTCCGAGCCAGGATTTCATAGAAACATGTGGGTTACTAAATTTGAAGAGGGTGCTAGACTCTGTCAGGACGTCCCCCACAATGGGGTGTAAGGTTACCATAGCAACCATTTTGGGCACCCTAGCAACCTATACCATAGACTGCCATTATAAAATGCCCGGATGGATATCTTTGCACCACAGTGTCATAGAGACATGGGGGTGGGCTCATTTTACTCAGGCATCCAATCAGTCTCTCAGGATCCTTACAGACTTACTAAGCCACGCCCCTAGCAACCACTTTTGAGCACCCTAGCAACATAAAATACAAACAGTTATATCTCGGCATCAGAACATCGTAGAGACACGGGGGTTGGACCGTTTTACTTGTGACTAGGGGTGTAACAATTGGGCACATCATTGGCCACTCCCAAGCCACGCCCCTAGCAACCAAATTTGAGCACCCTAGCAACAGAATAAACAAAGCCTTATATCTCCGCATCAGAACATCGTAGAGACACGGGGTTTGGACCGTTTTACTTGTGACTCGGAGTGTAATCACTGGGCACATCATTGGCCACTCCCAAGCCACGCCCCTAGCAACCAAATACAGTACCCTAGCAACAGAGTAAACAAAGCCTTATATCTCCACATCAGAACATCGTAGAGACACGGGGGTTGGACCGTTTTACTTATGACTCGGAGGGTAATCACTGGGCACATCATTGGCTACTCCCAAGCCACGCCCCTAGCAACCAAATACAGTACCCTAGCAACAGAGTAAACAAAGCCTTATATCTCCGCATCAGAACATCGTAGAGACACGGGGGTTGGACCGTTTGACTTATGACTCGGAGGGTAATCACTAGTGGATGCCATTTTTTTCCCTAGCAACCAAATACAGTACCCTAGCAACAGAGTAAACAAAGCCTTATATCTCCGCATCAGAACATCGTAGAGACACGAGGGTTGGACCGTTTGACTCGTGACTCGGAGGGTAATCACTAGTGGATGCCATTTTTTCCCCTAGCAACCAAATACAGTACCCTAGCAACAGAGTAAACAAAGCCTTATATCTCCGCATCAGAACATCGTAGAGACACGGGGGTTGGACCGTTTGACTCGTATCTCGGAGTGTAATCACTAGTGGATGCCAATTTTTTCCCTAGCAACCAAATACAGTACCCTAGCAACAGAGTAAACAAAGCCTTATATCTCCGCATCAGAACATCGTAGAGACACGGGGGTTTGACCGTTTGACTCGTGACTCGGAGTGAAATCACTAGTGGATGCCAATTTTCTCCCTAGCAACCAAATACAGTACCCTAGCAACCGAATAAACAAAGCCTTATATCTTCGCATCAGAATATCGTAGAGACATGTGGGTTGAATTGTTTTACTTTTGGCTTGGAGTATAATCATATATTGTCCCCCGAAATTTGCCACGGCAAGCACCACTTCACATTTTCTTCAGGAAATGTACCTATCTAGTTATTATTATTATTATTATTATTCTTCCAACCAAATTTCCGCAATTAATACGGCTCGAACCGGTTAACTTAGAAACTTCATTCAAACTCTCAAACGTGCGGACTATTCGGGAATAGTGAGAAATGACTTTTATAAGCGATCGGGGGTACGGTCTTCGCCCCAGGGGCGAAAAAGCAGCCGAAAAATCCCATAGACTTAACATTGGGACAAACTTTGACGAGTCGTAGCTCAGACCTAGGATTTCACAGAAACTTGTGACTTGCCACATTTGAAGAGGCTGGCAGGCTCTGTAAGAACATACCTCACAATGGGGTGTAAGTTGTACCCCTGGGGTGTAAGAGGCCCCCAAATTTCCCCAAAGACTTATAATGGGGCGGGAGTCATGCCCATATAAGGAACTATAAACGTCCCGGATGGGATATCTTTGCAGCGCAGTGTCATAGAGACATGGGGGTGGGCTCATTTTACTCAGGCATCCAATCAGTCCCTTAGGATCCTTATTGAGCTATCAAGCCACGCCCCTAGCAACCATTTTGGGCACCCTAGCAACATCTCCCATAGACTGCCATTATAAAATGCCCAGATGGATATCTTTGCAGCACAGTGTCACAGAGACATGGGGGTGGGCTCATTTTACTCAGGCATCCAATCAGTCTCTCACCATCCTTATTGAGGTATTAAGCCACGCCCCTAGCAACCAAATATGAGCAGCCTAGCAACATAATAAACAAAGCCTTATATCTCTGGATCCGGACATCATAGAGACATGGGGGTTGGGTCTTTGCGTCATATTAGCCTCATGCTTGCTTCATGCTAAGTCATGCTAGCTTCGTGCTAGTTTCATGCTAGCTTTATGCAAATTTTATAATAAATCTTGCTAACTTAATGTTAAATCATGTTAGCTTCATGTTAAATCTTGTTAGCTTCATGCTAAATCATGCTAGCTTCATGCTAATCATGCTAGCATCATCTTAATCATGCTAGCATCATGCTAATAATGCTAGGATCATGCTAATTTCATGCTAAATTCATGCTAACTTCTTGGTAATCATGCTAGCATCGTGTTAGCTTTATGCTAATCATGATAACATCGTGCTAGCTTCATGCTAATCATGCTAGCATCGTGCTAGCTTCATGCTAATCATGCTAGCATCGTGCTAGCTTCATGCTAAACATGCTAGCATCGTGCTAGCTTCATGCTAATCATGCTAGCATCGTGCTAGCTTCATGCTAATCATGCTAGCATCGTGCTAGCTTCATGCTAATCATGCTAGCTTCATGCTAATCATGCTAGCATCGTGCTAGCTTCATGCTAATCATGCTAGCATCGTGCTAGCTTCATGCTAATCATGCTAGCATCGTGCTAGCTTCATGCTAATCATGCTAGCATCGTGCTAGCTTCATGCTAATCATGCTAGCATCGTGCTAGCTTCATGCTAATCATGCAAGCATCGTGCTAGCTTTATGCTAATCATGCTAGCATCGTGCTAGCTTCATGCTAATCATGCTAGCATCGTGCTAGCTTCATGCTAATCATGCTAGCATCGTGCTAGCTTCATGCTAATCATGCTAGCATCGTGCTAGCTTCATGTTAATCATGCTAGCATCATGCTAGCTTCATGCTAGCTTCATGCTAATCATGCTAATCATGCTAGCTTCGTGCTAATCATGCTAGCATCATGCTAGCTTCATGCTAGTCATGCTAGCTTCATGCTAGCTTCATGCTAATCATGCTAGCATCATGTTAGCTTCATGCTAATCATGCTAGCTTCGTGTTTATCATGATAACATCGTGCTAGCTTCATGCTAATCATGCTAGCATCGTGCTAGCTTCATGCTAATCATGCTAACATCGTGCTAGCTTCATGCTAGCTTCATGCTAATCATGTTAGCATCATGCTAGCTTCATGCTAATCATGTTAGCATCATGCTACCTTCATGCTAATCATGCTAACATCATGCTAGCTTCATGCTAATCATGCTAGCATCATGCTAGCTTCATGCTAATCATGCTAGCATCATGGTAGCTTCATGCTTATCATGCTAGCTTCATGCTAGCATCATGCTAATCATGCTAACATCATGCTAGCTTCATGCTAGTCATGCTAGCTTAATGCTAGCTTCATGGTAATCATGCTAACATCATGCTAGCATCATGCTAACGTCATGCTGAATCATGCTAATCATGCTAGCATCATATTTCATCATGATAACTTTTTAAATCATGCTAGCTTCACACTAAAACATGTCAACAGCCAGGTAAACTACTAGACTAAATTTCTTTTACATTTCTGTCAATCAACTTTTTGCATTTTCATGCACTGGTAATTCCTTGGGAATTGCATATCTAGTTTATTATATAATGTTGAAGATGACCATTTGTGGCTGTAATGAAAAACTGTTTTTGTGTGTGTCTCTTTAAATATAAAGAAAGCTTTTGTTTCCCTCCTCATATGTAAAGAAGGAGATGGAGTGCTTACAAATGTGCTTTAAACTACATTAAAACATGTGTCTCTGACAGAAGATTGTCTGTGAGCGGTCATGGGTGGGGCGTAATCATTGTGACATCACATTGATAGGGGATACCCAACAGCCTGTCTTGTGTGACTGTTATGGTTTAAAGAAGATTACACAAAGAAGAAGAGATGGATTTATATAATAACAGGATGTTTCTGCACACACACTGAAGAGACTGATAGAAACACATTTTAAATGCATGTTCTAGTTTGGGGGGCTTTAAAGGAGGTGTTTTAAACATCCAAACAAGAGTAACCAACGTATTGTCATACATATTTGCTTTTTCTAGTAAACAGCAATGGTGAAATATCTTGATACCAACCTTGTTTATCCATATAAATCTGTTTGTGTAAAAAAGCAGGGACCTCATTCATATAGCGTGTGTACGGACAGATTTGATTATAAAGTGTGCGTACGCATAATGTCAGGGTCAGACGTATGCACTTTTGCTTGTCCGATTGCTGCAGGTTTTTGGAAATATATGCCATTCTCGAAAATGGTTTAAATATTGACAGATACTCTTTTATATGTCTGTGACATTAATTAGGCATCGTTTAAAGGCAGAGATCTGAAACTGCTCAGCTGTGCACAAGTTCAAGATCATTTGCGATTAATAGATTTCACATCTGAAAGAAATGAGTACAGGTGTTTTCTGTATATATTTTCAATATATGAATCACATGTACGCATTTTTGATAAAGATCGTAAGATCAAATATGGTTTCTACGCAGCATTTTATAAATGAGGCCCCTGAAGTAAATTCGAACGCTAAGTTAATTTTGGGTTGATGCGTTGCGGGAGGGATAGGGGTGTATTCATTCAACTGTCAGTGAAAACAACTCGTATTTTAACCCAATGATTGGGTTACATAAAACTACACCAAGACTGAGAAAATAATCCAATTAAATGACCCAAAAGGCTCAATCCAGCACTTTGGTAAAAAACAGCACTTTTTAAAGTGTATATGTGAATCAAAACATCTACTGTGATCTAAAGTATTTGCAAAAGAAACTCTGTATTAATACAAACACTTTCTAAAAAGGCCACCAATGCAGAAAATGTCCACAGGAATGTTATTCAAGTACACTGATCCAGGGACAGCTCTTACACAATCTGAAGGTCAGTACATGGACTGCATCCCAGAGGATTAATTCTTCTTGTATTAACGCTTCTGTGTTACCGTCGAGAAATGACTCTCAATGTTGTGACCTCATGACTGAGTTATGAAGAAAAACTGTTTCAAACACCGCTAGATGTCAGGCTGGCTGTTTACTACAAAAAATACTTTCTTACTTAGTATTTGTGTCTTGTTTTCAGTACAAATATCTAAAAATTCTTAAATCAAGATGCATTTTCTTGATGAAAATGAATCTAGTTTTTAGACAAAAAAAATATACAATTTAAGTGAATTTCTGCTCAAAACACACAATAATAATAATAATAATAATCTGCCAATAATCTTAAAGATTTTTTGTTTTTACCCGATTGGCAGATTGTTTTTGGTTGTTATAAAGTCTCTTTAATTTTATTTTATTTTTTGTCTAAAAACTAGACTTATTTTGTCATTTACTGTAAATCATGATGAAAATTCATCTTGATTTAAGTGTTTTTTAGATATTTGTACTGAAAACAAAATGAAAATACAAAGTCAGAAAGTGATTTTTCACAGTGTTTAAGTCACACTGAAGACTTGACTATAGGTGAAGAGATATAATTTCCCTTCATTATATCTTTTATTTCTCTGTCCGTCCATTTCTTTCTAGATCCTCTGAACAGACTCATCTGGTGTAGGTGTGTTGGTTTGTTTCCATCGCTGTGTTTCCCCCTCATATCACCCACATCTGGAAACTCAATAACTTACGTTGAGAGGTTGTAAGTCAGGAGGAAAGAGTCATTGCTTTCCTACAGCTACTATTATACACATTTACTCATTCAACTCCCTGTGTTTGCATTCAGACAATTTTACTTCAAATCCTCCATGTCAATAATTTAAAGAAAGCAAACATCTTCATGGTCCTAGGAGAGGCTTCGATTTCTCTGTGCGGTGGAAACAATCGCCTATAGCTGTCATATATACAGTATATAATCCTTATAATACTACTTTTCCTTTCTGCATGACTTCATTCATGGAAATATATACAAAACATGAGTTGAAATGAATCTAAAGTCTGTTTTCTACATTAAATACTTGAAGAATAAATCTACGCTCTTGTAGTTTGTAGGTCATCTGGGCAGCTCCTGTGATTTCTTATGGAAAAGCCAGTTATTGGAAAAACTAACAGACAGTGGAGAAGTTTCAGGAATTATATCTCAGCTCATATAAAACGTTTTGTTGCACATGGAAAAACTACTTTGGACGAATGCATGTAGGTTCATCTGAATGCTTTGTGGGTTATGCAAATGCTTGGAGTTTCCCTTTATGGAGAGAGAGAGAAATCTCTTCCAGTTCTTTCAAAACTTCTGTTCTTTTCATTTCATGTCAGGATGTAGGTTAGGTGCACTGGCTTTCTTCACGGCAGAGATGATTTCCATTCATGTTTTACTGGCTCTTCTAATCATGTTATTAAGTGTTTATGCAATTATAGATCAATGATTGCTTTCTACAGTTTTGCCAGAACTTTAAAAGGTGAAAGGCATCAATTTATCATCTGAGACCATTGTCAGTTTAGAGTCTATGGCCCTCATTTATCAAACGTGCGTACACCAAATTTCCAGCGTACACCTGGCGTACACCCAAAACCACGTGACTTTGAGATTTATCAATATGGACGTTGGCGTATGGCACGCTCAAATCCTACGCCAGCTCAGGAGGTGGTGTACGCACATTTTGAGTTAGTGCAGAAATGCGCAAACAATTCCTAACACCACAAAACGCACTGACAAACTAAAATATATGATATATTATGACCCACTGTAAAAAACTAAAACATAGTAATTATATTATGCAACATGTACTTCAATGTTTAATTTGTGAGACTTTACCAAAGCATTTGATTTGTAGGCATATGTATTCCTTCAGTTGAGAGCCTGGGCGCTTTACCTGACGTTTCAGGGCAAAGCATGTGAGCGGAGCGGAGCCTTGAGCGGTGCGGTAATATTAGGCTACCATCAAAGCGCCTCTCTAAAGATCCGCTCGCTCAGCACCGCTCGTTGAACCCAGAACGCCCTTTAATAATTTGCTAGTTCGAGAATCTGTAAAAACGTCTAGCAATAAGTTATGGAATTCAAGCCTTATACATAAATGTAAAGTAAAAATCAAAGTTAAGATTGGACAGGAAGAAAACATTGAAAGGGACTGCGGAGAGACCGTAAAAGTCAGCAAATATTCATCCTGGAATCTGAAGCGGCACATTGCAAGAAAGCACAAGGATGTGCTACGAAAACATGGTAATAATGCATCAAAAGGTAAGCTAGTTACATACTATTCGATGATAAATAAATAGCTACACATGAATAGGTAAGGTAAAATGCTTGTGTTGAATGGAGCCATAAATCCGATCATGATGACATGCGGACAAAATCATGGCCACGAATTATCTTTTATGCTACATTATGGACACTTCTTTTTCTTATTTAGTTTAAAGTAAATATTCAACAGTTTGTTCCTTGGAATTAATTATTATAATATTTCGTAATTACTGTTACAATTATTATTACTTCAAATTATGAATTAGCCTAGTAAAACATGTGGATGTCGTGGAAACAAATAGTTAATTTGAATTATATCCGGAGCTCCGTATCAAACTGGATCTTAGCTAACAAACAACTGTATGTAAATACAGAAAAACACACTACAAAAGTTACTACATCATTTTAAAATATTATTTAAAAAAAACTTAACCGAACCATTAAGCAGACATATAATTTAGATGTAGCTTCAACATTAAATAATAGTAATAATAATAATAAATATTTATTCTTCTAAATATTAATAAAGCGTCTTTAATAATAAAAATAATAATACAAATATTACAAAACGTCATGCAATTATTAATGTGTCTTTAGTCCCTCTATTTAAACTCCCAAATAAAACAATTTTGTTTCTTTCCACTTCCCTGGTTTCTCCTCTTTGCCGTCTTCCATGTGTCAATGTCGTAAAATGAGGGCGTGGGAGAGGTGGAGACTTGAATTTATATGGGCTTGTTATTCTAATGACGATCGTTTTCAGCCGCCGCATTTATGAAGGGCAGATATTGCTTACACCTGAATTTCAGAGGTACGCACAGTTTCATAAATCAGGCGGTGAGAGGAGTGTAAGCGTATTCTTACGCCAACATATACGCCCGTTTCTACGCAAGAATGATAAATGAGGGCCATTGTTTTTACCTAATGTTTTGCTCCAGAATCGATTGATCTTCTTACACAGACAAAGGATATAAGTTTGCATGAGATTGTTTTAGTGGAGGAGTCGTGACGCACGAGTCACCGGCCATGTGCAGTCTTTACTTATAATCTAATCATTATAATTATAGCATGCAGAGTAGTATGCAGTGTGCACTACTAGTAGACATCATGTTCAATGCTCTCTCATTTGAAAGTTACTTTGAATGAAAGCATCAAAGTAAATGTAAATACAGTAAGTAGTGTCATTTTTCTGTCCACTTTTACTAAATGTAAGAGCAAAAGTCAAAGGGTGTTCATGAGGGCTTCCAGAATTGACAACATTTTCAGTTAAAATATTTACCTGCAGTCATCCTTTTTTATCAGCGTCGATAGCTGCCTTTTTATTCTTGTGCAAATTGACTTGCGAATTGAAAATATGTCCAATGGAAACACGTCAATTTTACGCTCACATGAGGTGGTGTTTTAGCCAATTTAGGAAAGATGTATTCCACAAAACTGCAATGGAAACAGTTTTTTCTCTTCGTTCACATCTCTTTTGATTTCAAATCTACTATTACCTCCAAACACCTATGCCGTTCCTAAGTACAAGGGGTTTTCCTTAGCATTGATGTTAAATCAGTCGATGTGATGTTTGAAATGACTTATCACGAGAGGAAAAACTATGTTTCAGTCGCATATCATTGGTTAATGGTAACACTGTCATTCTACAATTGTGTTTTGTCAACATTTAGAAAATAATGATAAAGTTTTGCACAAATCTTTAATGGAAACGCAGCTACTGATGTATAAGTAAGACAAAGTTTTCTGATTATAGGGGAGAGCGGGGCACAACCTAACGCTTTTTGGTTTTGGTTCAATCATTAGATTTTTTTATATATTTTAAATTTTTATATATATAAAATTTTAAACATATGAACATATTTATTTTGTTGGCAGCCAGCAATCATTCATGTGTAGCCTATTTAAAACAATGGCAAGAATTATGCTAATGTTAGCTGTTTTCATATCAAAAGTGCTAAGGGGTAACACAGCGTTACAACTAACCCTGCTGCGTGAAAATATTTTCAAGCCCACCAAAAAATTTGCTAAGACCTGCAGACATATTTCAAAATGATGCTATGTTTTAGTCCACAAGACACTGATTAATATGACATAGCATTGGATTTGGTATCTTACACACCCAACTCAGAAACTGAAAAAACATAAGATGAAAGAATTTACTTATATGCCACCAAAAGACAAATCGCTCAATCCTGTGCAACAATGTAAACAGTCTGTGTTACAACTAACCCCCGCATTAGTATTTGCCCCATTCCCCCCTTATGCTTATTATAATTTTATAATATATTCAGTCTGTATTCTGCTTATATTTCCTCATGGACATCAATTTTCATGAACTTTTCTGTGCAGTACATTGAGTGATTTTTGCTATCATAGTTTCTGCTAAAATCATCAGCTGTTGACCAGAGATGAAGATCCAGGGTCTTCAAGATGTAAGATACACTTACGTGTTTGATTGTCAGTCTTTAGTTAAAGTCACATCAACGCTCCAGACAGAAACCTGTGGCTGGTCTGTTTGTAATGTGGTTTTGGTTGATATGTATTGTTCAGTGTTGTGTGGACTCACCTTCTTGAGATTTCTGTCACATGTAAGCAATTTCTCGTTGTTCTGACTCCAAACTCTTTTTATCTGGAGTTGTGATTGAGCGTTTGAACTTTTATGATACATCTGTAAATGAAAGGATTTGGCATATTTAGCTGTGTTTGCTAAGAAACATAACAACTGATGTTAGAAAACCTTTAACCTTATGTCTATAAACACACAGTGTTTGTGCTACAGATGATTCATATTTCAAATCTCGTGTCGTTTTTTTACATTTATTAAATTTAAACTGCTATCACGTACAATAACAGGAGGCAACTGAAACCTTGAGCTTTAAATCAAAAAAGATATTCCAAACATAAAACACTTCTTTAACCTCCTAAGATCTGGTGTGTTCACATACGTGGACATCACATGTTTTAGTTTGCACCATAATACTTCATTCTGTGTAACTGGAACCTGTTGTACACAAATGTGGACACTTACACTGCTTCACGTTCAAAGAAAAATATTTGGTTATTTTTTGGTTCTTCCTAACCCCAAATAGCTGGCAGAAATCTGAAAAAAGACAAACCAAAGCTCGGGTCTTAGGAGGTTAGGGGGGGGGGGGGGGTCAAATGCTATGCATTCAATCAAATCAAGCTTTATTGTCACATGGTCACAGGTACCAGCCAAATTAAACCAGTTACCAGTTTAAGAGTCGTTATCTTCATGCCAAGCAAAAGCAGTTGAGCGTGTGACAGAGTATTTCTGGGCCAAACATACGCCTCTTCTTTCCTTCAATTTGCGGAAAGTTTTTTTCGAACATGGGTACCAGTTACGTATCAGTGACCCCATTTTCCTTTTATGGGCACTTCCCCTGGAAAAACACACCCACACATCAGAGTGAGGGTGAGAACTACACTCATTAGCTAGGGCTGTTTGATTTCCGATTTTTTGGAATTGATTCTGATTCCTGTTTCTGGAATCAAAGAATCCCAAGAATCGATTCCTCACTGTTATCTTCAATTCTTTTTTATACCAGCACCGGGTGTGACAAAGCGACTGTTGAAAATCCATTTGTCCTTCCTGTTAGACGTATTGCGAGTGCTGCTTGGTCATAAATAAAATTTAGCATTTACTTTGGGGATTCCCCTTAATGGAATCCCCAAAGTTTATGAACACAGTGGATTTAGTTTGTTTATCTCACTGGGGTAGCAGCGGAGTTGTGCCTGTGTGTTTGTTTAAACCTGGATTTCATTGAAATGGGGCGGTCCCATCTGGGTCTTGAGTCGCAGGCTTTAAGTAAAACTGCTTCTGTGTTATGTTGGCAATCGGCGCATAAATGCATAAGAGTCGCTATTTCGGAAATCCTGACGCAGCTTACTGCATAAAAAACTAAACACTCGCGAACCCAAAGAAGAAAGACGCACATGTGGTAATGTTAAAGACAGAGAAGATATCACACACATTTCTGTCCATTATGTGGAATAATATAGAAAGAATACATTACGTATTTTTAACATTTTTGTATAAAAAGGGTTTGGGTTTAGGGTAAGATTTTGTAGCTGTAAAAACATAATAATGCTGCCATTAAATTGTGCAAATACGTCTACATTGTACGCTTCTGCATCTATTTAAACATAAAAGAAATGTTTTGTGTTTTTGAAAGTTACATATAATTACTACGTATAAACAGACCACGCTGGGAGCAGACACATATTGAGATGTGAGTTACTTGCATCAGGTGACCTAACAATGCAAAATACAAATGCGTTTCCATTGCAGTTAGGCGAAATACACCTTTTTCCGAAATGCCTGAAACACCACCTCATGCGAACGTAAAAATTGTTTTGCAATATATGGGAGATTCTGCAAAATTGATGTGTTTCCACTGGCCGGATTTTCAAGTCGCAATGTCAACTTGTGCAATTTAAAGGGCAATGGAAACGGAGCTACTGAGCCACAAACTTTCACAACACCACTTACTGCTTGTATTTTCCGTTATATTTTTGATCGGTTTTCTCTTTTGTATCCAAGTACATTTTTGGATAAATTAACTGGCTCAGGATTTGAAATGGCTTTAACTCACCAGGTGTAAATTCAGTCACTGATTTTATTGCAGTAATTCAGAGGGAGTATGGAAAGATTTATGTTTACTTAACAGAGTCTAAACTCCCTAATTCATCATTTAAGCTCCACATCACTTAAAACACCGAAAACTTTAATAAATTTAGTACAAAAATCCTCGGCCTGTCTTACCTCTGACTTGTTTTCATTCAGGCTGTTTTTCATTCACTTTTTGAAAACACAGTAATGACTTGAATTAATGTGCAGAAAACATCTGTTCATGCCACAGAAAAAAATTATGTTAACACATACAACATTTAGAAATGTATTCATTGTTAAAATTGACATGAATTAAGATTAATAAATGCTGTAAAAGTATTGTTCACTGTTAGTTCAAGTTAAGTAAGGTAGTTAACAAATACACACTGCAAAAATTGACTTTCTTACTTAGTATTTTTGTCTTGTTTTTAGTAGAAATATCTAATAATTCTTAAATTAAGATGAGCAAAATGACCAAGAAAATAAGTCTAGTGATTTGTGCTTTAAGCAAAAAATCTGCCAGTAGGGTAAGAACATTTTTTGTCTAAAAACTAGACTCATTTTGCTCCTCAAGAAAATACATCTTTATTTAAGAATCCTGAAAACACAACAAAAATACTAACTTAGAAATTAATTTTTTGCAGTGCAACCTTATTGTAAAGTGTGTTACTTAATGTCAGAGTCTATTTTTATTGGCCCATGTAGATTTGGATCTCTTTAATGGTTTCTGCTGAGGTCTTGTGAAAGTGAATAGCATTATCATATCTGTCAGTCTCTTTAAGGTTATTGAGTTCATGAACTTATAGAAATGTGTTTAACGCTTACTGAACATTCATATTACAGTTCATTTAGTATATGAATGGAAAGTATGTGAGCACTATAACATACATCATCATAACTCTTATTTAGCACAAGAGAAATCCCAGGAAACTTCCCGTATATTCTCAGCTGAACAAACTCTATGCCAATAGCTTACAGGCAAAACTGTGCATTCTTCACAAATATCCCATAGTCATAAAATCAAAGCTGATAATAGCCGTATTCAAGCCAAGAGCTCATTAAAGGTTATGCAGCAGATGTATAGTTTTATGAGTTTGGAGCATTAAAATACTCTACTGTTGTTCTTAAGAAGTCTTACCAAGTGCTCAAACAATTACTCATTTATTTGCTTGCGTCAAACAAACAAACTCCTTTTATGAGCAGGGAATTCTTTAACGTTTTATCGGATGTGAAAATTATGCAGATTAGTGTACAGTATAACTGTGAGTTACTATAGTATTTGCACAGATGTTTTAATTGCTGAAAGATTTACGCTTTAGAAATGGAAAACCACACTAATAATACAGCAGTATACTGTAAATAAGCATACATTTACTCCCCATAATCCAACGTGATCTCATGAGAATACATGCATATTTTTACATAAAGTGTCGTACCACACGTACATTTACTTACATTTTTAATCACACTTTTAATATTCATGTATTGATAACACTAATACGTTAATTATTTATGTATTATCAGCTTTACAGATTAGTACATATTCCTATTCATATTAAAATCACAGGCATTGGCGTTTCATACTCAAATTTAATGTTTTCTTTATGTTTTCTTTATTTAGTTTGTTTGCCAAGACACACAAAAGGAATTTTCTCCTACAAAATTACACCAAAACACAACAAAAATGATATTCATATCATTGCGAGGAACAGATCCAAATTCAGGCCTTTATCCAGCGATCTTGATCCCAAGTTCTCATCAGCGACCATTAAAGTCAAATGACTTTAATTTAAATAACGCACTTTACGATACATTGCTTTATGGCAGTGATATCAAACGCTCATTGGCTCTTGTGTGCTACGTCACAGATTTGTGACAGTGATTGCCGTCTTTAGGTCGATGTACGTTAAAATATATTACGTATAATATTTATTATTTTGTATAAAAAGGGTGTGGGTTTAGGTTGAGGTTTGGGGTAGGGTTAGGGTGGTAGCATTATTGATTAAATGGTTAAAGGGAAATTATACAGCAGTCTTTATGGTATCAAATATTTGTAAATATTTTATGTTTTTGTAGCTGTAAAACCTGAATAATGCTACCATTAATGTTGCAAATATGTCTACATTGGACGCTTCAGCATCTATTTAAACGTACAAAAATACGCGTATTATTTAACAGTGAGACCAGGCTGGATAATCCTACTGTTTAACAGATTTAATTAAAAATTGAGAATTACACAAACCCTTAACTCTTAGTATGACAAAAAGTAAAGTTCACCTAATATATATATATACAAGAAATACAAATAAAATAACAAACAACAAACTAGAAAAACAACTTGTTTCCCTGTAAACTCAAGTTTAAATGAAAGATTCAGATGCTTTTCATTATGGTACAAAAGTGTTATTGTATTCATGTCATATGGGACATATTATTGTTTCATTTTCATGTGCAGAAAACAGATCAACACTTAGATAAAATTAACACCGAGAAGTGTTCGGTTTTAAATTTTGTCCAAGTAATAATCAGAATGTTGTGTCTGTCGGATCAGACGTTTCTTTAAAAGTTATGTCATATTGACCAACTGCAGTCTATATCTGCATTAACCCTTAAAAAAACATACTTGCCTGTGTTTCTATTGAAATGAATGAATGTTTTGACCTCTTTAACTTCTACATTTCTTTGATTATTTCCTCAGCACTTCTCAAAACCTCATAGCTGTCTATGTAGTTAGTATTTTAATTCATCACTGACATATGCTCACACAAAGGTTCTCACTTACTGTAAGGATTGGCAGTATATTTCTTCTTGTCACAATTTAATGCTGTTTTTTAAAATATTGCCTGGGATCTTCTGTCAGATATCCTGACTCAGATGTAAATTTATTAGGTGTGACTTTTGGCAAAGCCTGTTTGAGAAAATAAATCTAAAAAGAGTCATTTGTGTTGATGTCTTGATCCTGGTGAGATCTGTAACTACACGCTGAATATTACTGTAAATCACACTTTATATCAATAACTTAAGTTACTCATGTGATAACTAGTTACTCATGCAGTCTTGTTTGATTTTACAAATCTATAAATGTAAAATACACTGTAAGGAAACTTAAAATAGTAGAAAAGTAGTTGAAAGTGTTAAACTTGATTTGTTAAGTTCAAGTAACATAAAAATATATGTTGATTTGATAAAAGTGCTGTATTTTTTATAGTGTAGGTCATTTTCTAAAATATATTCATAAAACACATAAAATATTAAATCTCTCTCTCTCTCTCTCTCTCTCTCTCTCTCTCTCTCTCTCTCTCTCTCTCTCTCTCTCTCTCTCTCTCTCTCTCTCTCTCTCTCTCTCTCTCTCTCTCTCTCTCTCTCTCTCTCTCTCAATTTCAATTTCAATTTAAAGAACTTTATTGGCATGATTGTGTCACTTACAATATTGCCAAAGCATTATACATAAAACAAGAAACATACAATAACACAATATTAACAAACATTAAGGTGCAATTAAGCTAAGGTGCTGGGTGATGGATGAAGTACTACTGCAAAATAAAATAGAATCAGAGGATATTTACAATATAAAGTAGACTTTGAAATATAAACATATGAAGTATACAAATGTACATTTATGGAGGCAGATGAGAGGTGAAATAAAAGTACTGTACAAGATCAGGGCTGTGGATTATTTCTGATGGTGTGTAACTGATAAATGAATTTAGCAGCAACTGATGGGTGTCTGTCTTCCCCCAGTAACATCTTCATTTGATCTGAGTCTGAAGAGCTATGAAACTCTGGTATGAGCTTTGAGATTTTGTCAAAGTGTTTTTCTCTAAGCTCTTTATATTTAGCACAGTAAAGGAGAAAGTGTGTCTCTGTTTCGATCTCACCACTGTCACAATGGACACAGATTCGCTCTTCTTTTGGGAGCCATGTTTGTCTATGTCGGCCTTTCTCTATTGCCAGACTGTGATCACTGAGTCTGTATTTAGTGAGGATTCGTCTCTGCTTTACATCTCTAACAGTGGAGAGATATTCTGACAGACTGTATTTTCTGTTTAGTGCCCGATAGCATTCTAGTTTACTTTGGTTTTTACTTTCATTATCCCAATGATCCAAATATAAAGTTTGACTTTCTTTAATGATTTGGTTTATTGTGGTTTGTTTGCGTTCATTAGTGCTGGTCTGGAGTTTTAGAGCCAGTTGACAGATGGGACTGGTTTTAGGTCTCTTCTCTTGAGTTTTAAGGGCTTCATATTGAAGTGTGTTCGGGGGACTTGAGTTTAAGTGTGACCAGAATTTAAGGGAGCGTTTTTGGATGTGTATTATTAGGGGATATCTGCCTAATTCAGCCCTGCATGCATTAGTAGGTGTTCTTCTCTGAACTCTTAAAATATTTCTACAGAATTCAGCATGCAGGGATTCCATTGGATGTTTGTCCCATTTGTAGTAATCTGTTAGGCATTGTGGACCCCAAACCTCACAACCATACAGAGCTATGGGCATTATTACACTATCAAATATTTTACACCAAACTGTAGCAGGAATGTCTGTTTGTTTAAATTTGCCTTTGATGACATAGAATGCTCGTCTCTCTCTCTCTCTCTCTCTCTCTCTCTCTCTCTCTCTCTCTCTCAGATAATGAAGTGTGAGGGTTTTGTTGTTTTTAAAATGAAATGGTTTCTTTGGTATGTGAACAAAGTTTCTCTCGTTTTCTTTTCATCTCTACAGATGTGAACAGTTGGGCAGGACACGTTGGACACGGCAAGTCGAAATAGCTTGTAGCTGAGAGTAGTTGAGTACAATCATTTATTCATAGCATCTATAGATAAACAGCAATCGATTTCACTGTAAACTCATGAATCTCACTTGTGTAACAGTCTTTGAACTCTCAGTTGGAAATGTAATAAATGATAACAATCATTGTAAACATTCAGACTGGCTTCTGTTTTTCATCTTTATGATGAAATCCAGCGAGGTATTCATACACTGCGCATTGCACTTTATTGTTATGTTACTCAGCATAACAACAATCCTTCTGCATGTTAGTTTGAAATATACATAAAAACCTATTCTGATTTTATATAAAGTATGCCAGATTTACATTTCATTTCGGTATATGACAAATAATATCTCAAATCTTAAAATGGTTCAAGTTATAAATGTGATTTCACTTCACCTCAACAAGCAACATGATATTCACATCTGGGATGAGTTATAAAAACATGTCATGAAAATGATTGGTCTATTAATCTAGTTCATCAGTTTATATCATCATAATGCATTAAGAGATTGGCCAGATGATGGTATAGCCCATCAGAGCCAGTCAGATCAAGACCTTTATTGCAGTGTGTCATGTAGCTGTCCATCAATGTAAGTGGTTTGCAAAGTTGTTAACTCAAAAAGTGCACAATAAAAAAGTTATTGGCTTCTAAATTAGGAAGTCGACTCTTAAGCGCGTTAACGAGTCAAATTATTTTCAAATCTCCGGCCTGTTGTCTGTCTCGTATGAAGGCAATACATTGCATAATGTCTACCTACAGTCTTGCCCGTGAGAAACAAAAACCTTGACCTGCCCACAGACATTTTCACTAGTTAGTGTGTAAACATCATGTCGAGAAGAGAAATTTACTAAACGTCTGGCAATGAAAGATGTGTTCAGTACCCACTTTATCTGGAAAAACATCTGTCTCCTAACCACAATGTTTAAGTATGATTATTAAATAATGGGTTTTATTTTTCCCCAAGTGTTCTAAATGTCTAGTTTACTGTAATGTCTGATCAGTAAGTCGCACTAGCACTCGGTTAACACGTTGAAGTTTACTGTTTAGCTGTGGCCCGGTTAGCTTACAAACTTGCTTATATGAGTGTAAAAATGTTATTATTTGTCGTTGTTTTTATTACTTGGATTAATGATGAATGATGTGTACAGATGTCAGTTTTCAAACTCTTAACGTCTTGTAAGTCATGTTAGCACAAGGTCAATGCATGTTGCACTATTGTTGGACTGTGCCAGTTGACCAATCAGAACAGAGCAGTCTATGAAAGGTGGGATTTAAGCAGACTGAATCTTTGAAAGGCTTCACAGTGTTTTGAGAAAATGGCCGTGTTTTTGACCTTGCGTGCATTTAAACCTGTCTTTGGGGACTCCTTAACAATATTAGGACACTTGGACCTTTAAAATGCTATCAGTAATCAGCTCAGTAATCGATCTATTGTCCTGTTGGACCCTTCAGTATGACATCTGGTCAGGGTGTTGATGCCATGCAGCGTTGTTTATATCAGATGGGATATCAGCTCACACGTGCCAGTCACGCAAACATCATTTATCTGGGAATCATTAAACTTTATGTGTTTGTTTATAACACTCAAAATTGAGAACAAACAAAAGAATTTTAAGCATTTAATACTCGACTTGTAAATCTTAGATGTTATTATTTTGTTCTTTCTTTTCAATTTTAAATGTCTATGTTTTGTATAGAAGATAGCAGGATAAGTTGTCACATTGTTCATAACTCCAACAGCAGAGTTATGAACCGATGGGGCAAGTTGTCACAAGTGAACATTCTCTATTCATTAGTCTACAACTACTAAGATATGATATGAAAATGTAATGAATACAACTGTATGTGCTCAATACTTCCATCTTTCATTTGATATGAGATTTATATCATTGTGATGTTTGGTGCTCAGTAAATGTTAGACAGTGTGAAAAGTGTGACAACTTACCCCGTCCTTCCCTTAATGATGCACAGTGGCATTAATGGCAGGATTTCAAAGGTTTCTAGTGAACATCTACTGCTCCATGTTTGGGTTTTTAAGTTATTTGACAGCAGTGGATCATCTCTATGCAAGTTATTAACCTGATCTTTAAAACATTTCACTCCCTACATTGAAATAACATTCATATTTCAAACAACATTTCTAAACTGCCATTATATGATTAGACATGATACCATGGTATTTTCATGGTATACTGTAGGTCCAATAAGTATTGTGATATCTCTATATAAGAGTGCACATGTGATGTCATCTGTGTACCGCGGTACAGTCACAGTATTGTTAGAGAGAGCTCATCTACAATTACAAGGGTTTGGTTTTCATAATCAATAACAAAAACAATGTTTAGTGTTTAGGATCTAAAGTTTCATGATTGTCTGTGAAGCATTAATCTTTATCACCACCTGTTTCTAGTCAGTCTCATTGAATACAAAGAGAATTCGTTTCCTTTTCTAACAGCTTGTAAACCGGAGGGGTTTTATTTTGGCTCTCTGTCAGATTTCAAACAGATCACGGTAAACTCGATAGCCTACCCTCGGCTCACAGTCTTCCTGTCAATCAACTGCTTCAGGACCATGTTAGCAACGTAAAGGGAACACACATACTGCGTCTGCCAAATGCATAATGTATAAATCATGGAATAGATAATAGAGAGTTCACTAAGATAAAACAACATAAACAAGTTTAGCTGATACGACAGATGAGACGTGATCTCATGCGGATGAGCACTATTAGATGTTATAACACTCATAATGTTTCTTTCTGTAAATATAAAACTCTCATCCAGTTGGCTGAATCGGTTTGATTTTATCCCATGTCTGCTTTTCCTCTTTGTGAAATGTCTAATATCATTTGCTTTAATCGTAATTATATTGAATTGTTCTCCTCATCTCCAGAGGTTTGAGATCTCCGGCCATGAGGAAAATCTGAGATAAACGCATAATTTATAAAACCTGACTGATGTGAGGCCAGTTCAAGTTGTGTAGTGTTGTCGTTCTGAAGTGTGAAGCATGATGCATTACTTCATTCAGGTCTTGCCATGTCTAAGATCTGTGTAGTTATGTTTGACCTGAACAAAAGCATTTTAATAAAGCATGAGATGATAGTTAAATACTCTGATGTATCTTTAGGTTTATTTCACTGTTTGTTTGAGCTTTCACGAGTGAACGGCCATAACTGCTTAAAAACATTACATTTATACAAACAATACAAAGAGTAAAGCTACTGTATAACAGCTACATCCACATCTATTCTGCCGATGTTGTTTATTCTCCACTCATTTTTTATTTATTCCTCACAAACCTAAACTCAAGTTTGTTTACATTTACTGCCAAACAGTAAATGTACAACCATCTTACATTTACTGTCAAAAAAAAAGCAACCTATGAATCATCTTCACAATCTCTATAGATTATTGTCACATCTGCAGTCTATTACATGACATCTGTCTGATTAAAGTCATTAAATCATATCATCAATCTAAACACAACTCACAGGGGAATTTTCTACATTGTTACATTTTTGATTTCAAGCAATTATACATCATCACTATATATCATCTGAAAATAAAAACAAATTGGACATGTGTCACATATGGACAGCTTCATATCCGTCTTGCATGTTTCTTGTCTGTCTGTCAGTTGTTTGTTTGTTCAGTAATTAAGCTGTGACGGATCTCTAACAGCTCTTAAATGTCTATACTGGATTTGATAATTTTATCAATCTGCTGCTGCTGCTGAACTGTGATGAACCTGGCAGGAATCAAACCTTCCCTTAAGCCAGAGATTACAAAATCATCATGAAATACAAAATCATTCTGGAATTCCAAGTTTACTTTCTCTAAACTAATATTTATATAGCCCTCATACTCTTCAAATTACAACTTCATGTTTCTTTCAACACTTTGACACATTTACAGACAGAAGAGATTCAGAGGAGACGCTCATTTTATGATATGCAGGTACATTTATATTTATTTATTTGCTTTTATCTAAAGTGTCATTGCACTGCATTGCAAGCTTTACTTTTAATCAAACATTTTTGCTCCAATGCTTACATTTATATTCTCTGCTTTATTATTGCCTCAAAACTACTTCATTGTTCATTTTGTCACAGGAACGTTTACACTGCAACTGATCTAACCAACCAACCAACCAACCAACCATATTGGATTGTATCATCTAACTAACTAACTAACTAGTTAGTATACTATATTTTAGTTCATTTTGTCATAGGAAAGTTTCCACTGCAACTGATCTAACCAACCATCCAACCAAATTGGATTGTATCATCTAACAAACTAACTAGTTAATATAGTATATTTTAATTTATTTTGTCACAGGGATGTTTCCACTGCAACTGATCTAACCAACCATCCAAGCAAATTGGATTGTATCATCTAACAAACTAACTAGTTAGTATAGTATATTTTGGTTTATTTTGTCATAGGAAAGTTTCCACTGCAACTGATCTAACCAACCATATTGGATTGTATCATCTAACTAACTAACTAGTCAGTATAGTATGTTTTAGTTTATTTTGTCACAGGAAAGTTTCCACTGCAACTGATCTAACCAACCATCTAACCAAATTGGATTGTATCATCTAACAAACTAACAGGTTAGTATAGTATATTTTAGTTTATTTTGTCATACGAACATTTCCACTGCAACTGATCTAACCAAACAACCAACCATATTGAGTTGACCTAACTAAGTAAGACTGTTGTCATGACGAGTAGTGATGGGTCGTTCGCGAACGCCGGCTCTAAGAGCTGATTCTTTGTAGCGAACGAGCAGAGCCGAATCTTCAGACGCATGCAGGGGAGCCAGCTCTTCTAAGGGAGCCGAGCCAGAAGAGCCGAATCTATGAAAGGAGCCGGACTGCCATCACTAAAATGTAGAGCCGGAGCTTGAGCCGAAAGAACCGAACCGATGGAAAGAGCCGGACTGCCCATCACTAATGACGAGCAAGGAACGGGACTCAAATGCAGGTAACTGGTTAATTTAAACTAGGAAACACAAAAGCCCACGTCGGGGAAACCAACATAACAAACTGATGACAATAACAGACGAGACTGTAACGTTACAAACACATGACTAACCTATGACAGATTAGTTAAACAAACCAAATCGGTTCAGCAATGGACAGAACACACTGGGGCCTATAGGTAAAACTAAACAAGATAAAGAGGGAAGGTCAGGTGAGGGAAGTTAACCAATAATTAATAATTTATGAGGAAACAAGGGGGCAGGGCATAGACAAGACATGAGCACACACACCCAACATGTGCTTCCACACAAAACATGAGTACCGCCACAATCCTGCCACATGAACTATGAATCACTGTGACAGGCTGGCTGGATCATGGCAGCGGTATTAACTAACTAACTAATCAACTAACTAACTAACTAACTATATTGTATTAAATTAACGAATCAACTAACTAACTAATCAACTAACTAACTAACTATATTGTATTAAATTAACGAATCAACTAACTAACTAACTAACTAACTAACTATACTGTATTATATCAATTAACTTACTTTTCTTATCAAACTAACTATATTGTATTTTATCTACTTAATAACTATACTAGAGTTGATCTATTAACTAATCTAACTGATTAACACACGCTCTTATAGTTGTCAGATATACAGAGACCAGAGTAATATATAGAGTGGGAGTGATAAGTTAGTAGCCAATCAGAACACTGCTATGACATAATGCTAGTGGTATGTTTTGTACAGGTGAATAACACAGATGATTTCTTCACTATATGATGATTTAGGATCAGATCAGATGATGTCATTGTTCCACAGAGAAGCCATGGCGAGATGTTCTGTGTGTGCTTGTGTCTGAAGAACAGAAGAAGAGTTTCAGACACAACTCCAGCTGCTCACCGTAGACCAGCATCTGGTCTCCATGCACGAGTCTGAAGACATCTGCTACCATTATTTTCCACCCCCTAAGAAAACGACTCGAAAGAAGGTTTGCTGTGTCACGGAGCTTCAGAGTGTTTTCTCCTGGCATGGGTTTCGTGACCGGCGACAGATTTGTGATGCTGTTTCTGATGATATGTATAGAGGAGTTCTCAGTGACATTTCAGATGTAAAATTTGACAGCACATCTGTAAACACTTTTAGTGGTTTGGAAAACAGCTTTGTTTCACCGCTCTGGAATGTCTTCCATGAACAAAGCCCACAGCCACCTAAAGCACCTCTCTCTCGTAAGACTCTGTCTGTCTTTTTGTCTGTGAACAATTGATATTCAGATGAACCTCTGACTCTTATCAGATTCATGCTATCATAATAACCATCGATTCATCACTTCACCATTAAAGTCTCATCTCTCTATGAGCGCTCTGAGTTTTCAGGTGTGTGATGATAGATGGACAGACCGCGTGATGGATGTCTCTTTGTTTAAGGTCACGTCCGGGTGCAGAGGTCATTTGATTTAGGAGCAGCGTGCTGACACATGTTGATGTTTATAGACTAAACCTTCAGCTAGAAACTCAGATCAGTAGGGGGCACAATTTCCTTTTCTTACCTCTGTAGTCCCAGACATGAGCTCAGACGGCTGTGAGCAGTTTTACATTTGGCTTCATTTTTCATTGTTTGTCAAAATTATCTGTTCTTTTTAAATATAAATCTAGAAGTAAAATTCTGACAAACCTTTAAATAATTTCCCTGTTTTGAGGGAAATAACAGCTATTTGTCTGTCTGTCTAACTGTCTGTCTGTCTTATTTTTTAGATTTTACATTGGAGAAATTTAAAGTAAGGTTTAACTGCTAAATTGTAGGTCATGCATAATAAAAACATAAAGAGACTTATAGAAAAATCATTGTGCATTGGTAGTTTGTCAAATATTTAAATGTTGTTACACAACTGTGAATCATTTTTCCGAGTTATCTCATATAAAGATGTTTTGGTAAACAGCTACAATAAAATACAGACTTTCCTGTGAGTTATAAAAATGCAAGAATTCTGAAGTCATGTTTGGAAAGAGCCAGAGATAGTTCTTCTTAATTCTTTAAGATCCCCATTAATGAATGATGTCACATCACCAGGAGCTATAATACCTTTTAATAATTCCTCGCGTGCTGGAATCGTTTTTTTTTTTTCTAATGTAGAAACAACATGAAGTTGGCAACTTTACAAGGGTTTAAAGTAAGATTTCTTAAGAGAGCCAGAAGCTGAAACTGAGCCCTTCATTAATGATCTGCTGGAACAGATTGAACCAAATAAAACAATGCGACTGCTGTTTTACTGATAACAAACACTAAAGAATGTCAACAGCAGATTACACCAGTCTTCATCGCACGAGTGCTGAGCTGATCTGCTTTTTCTTCCAGACGCGATATTCAGTA
The DNA here is from genome assembly GCF_030506205.2 of Paramisgurnus dabryanus. Taxonomy (NCBI): domain Eukaryota; kingdom Metazoa; phylum Chordata; class Actinopteri; order Cypriniformes; family Cobitidae; genus Paramisgurnus; species Paramisgurnus dabryanus. The sequence goes on from NC_133348.1 coordinate 9,864,435, forward strand.
CAAAAGCACAAATGAAATCTATAAAGAAGTTACTCAGTTAATATCAAGAAACTTTACCTTGTTTATTGTGCATTAAAAACAGATCAGATGTTATGATACAGTAAATGTAACAGAGAACAAGAACAAGCTGTTATATAATGATATTAATATGAAGGACAAAGTCATAATGAATTACTAATATATTAGTTCCTTAAATGCTGACATACCAAGTTGTGCAGTCTCATTACATTTTTATGCGTATTCAAGAGTCTGTGTAGAGTACACTTGACACAAATTTCGTCATCAGAACAGTATATGCATACAGAACACCACCAGATTTTTGTACGCTTGTACACACAGGTTGCACATGCACATTTCATTTTTTTATTAAATGGAATATAATGCATGCAAACTACATCAACAGTTAATGTCATATAGAGATTGTTGCATGAAAGAAGTTTTAACTCATGGCATCACCCACTTTAACTCCTCCTTATGGTCCTCTGTACACCGGTAAAAAATGATTATGTGCCTTAGTAGATTTAACAAAATAAAACGACTAACCTATATTAAAAAAAAATTAATTTTTGTTTTTAACCAAAACATTGAGTAATTTGAGTAATTTTAAAGGAACACATTATTAAGTAAATTCAACTTAATTTTATCATGTATAATCCACTTACATTTGTAAGAAGGAAATTAACTTAATATTTTTTTTTGTTGAAACTACATGAATGGTTTTAGTAAACATAACTAACTAGGTAGTGGACTTTTAGGTCCCAGCATGCTTTGAAGAGTAAAATGTACTTTTACAATATTATGTATAATTACATAATATATATTTTTTTAAATAGTTATCACATGATATTTCTCACAGTGTTATTTTACTTAACTTTGATTTACTTGTGTGAAATTTACTTTGTGTGAAAATATTAGTGCAAAAACCTTTGCAAAAAATCTTAAATTCTACTTATTATTTTTTTTTCAGTCACATGGGTTCAAGTCAAATGAACAGTGGCGGCTGGTGATTTCTCTTCCAATGGGCACAAATTCAGAATATGTGTTCATTGCACGTGTCACGTGTCTTGTCAAAATATGTGCCTACTGCACACGCATCGAATGGGTTTATGATAAAAGAGACGTTGACGAAAGACACTAACATTAAACCCTGATTACACATGAGATTAAATGATCTGTCAAAAGCGTTCAGAGTCGTATAGTACTTAAGTATTTGTACTTTCTGCATAAAAGTAAATTTTCATTTAATCGTATTTTATCAGTGTTTTTCTTTGGAAAACATACATTCCAAAACACATTATCATAATTTTTACTCCACTACATTTCATTTGTTCAAGTTTTTGGTTTATATTTAATATTTAAGTACATTAAACATCTAGTAATTTTTTGTACTTTTACTTAAGTAAAAAAAAATTGTACTTTTACTCAAGAAAGTAAAAGTACACAATTTTTTATGTAATTAGGCATTAAATCAATTTTAATATGCAATATATAATGAATACACAGTATGATTCTATGCTTTACAATGTAGTGAAAATTTTTTAGTAAAGAAAAGTAAAAAAATTTCCAAGACAAACACTCTGATAAAGCACAGATGCTTGGAAAAAGTAACTAAAATACTTAAGTATTATACACCTCTGAAAGCGTTATCATAAACGCCTTCGAAGCATCTGTAGGAGACAAGTATTTTAACATGACGCGTGATGCACATGAAGGGCTGAATATATATATATATATATATATATATATATATATATATATATATATATATATATATATATATATATATATATATATATATATATATATATATGTTGTGATGAGCTTCGCATTGTGCGCCCCTCGCAAAATAGGTCACCGGCCGCCATTGCAAAAGAATTGGCAAAGGCTGAGGTTTAAAATGAATATGCTTCCATGAAAGAGTTAAAGTAGTATGAATTGGTATTGTGATGATTAAGTTCTTTTCTCTGTGTTAGTTTACTGATTATTTAAACACATTTTTCTGTTGAAGTGATCAGAATCGTTGGATGGTCTCCACCTAAATGAAGAGATTTTCAAAAAAACTTTATTGTCTAGACTGAGCACAGTAGAGATCTGTATCAGTGTTTCAGAGATAAGAGATGGACTTCATTATTGAGAAGATGGGTTTCATTCATTCAACGACAGTGTATCTAAATTAGCATGGCAGCTGTCATCTAAGTGAACAGAAGAAGCTGTGTGAGAGTCTAATGTGATATCTGAAGAGCGGTGGCAACCACTTCAAACAAACTGACTCTCTCTCTCTCTCTCTCTCTCTCTCTCTCTCTCTCTCTCTCTCTCTCTCTCTCTCTCTCTCTCTCTCTCTCTCTCTCTCTCTCTCTCTCTCTCTCTCTCTCTCTCTCAAATTATCTTGATTTATTGCTCTGTCACTAGTCTCTAGTCTTCTGGTCCTCAAAACTGTTTGTAAACAATCTGTTTTGACTGCAATGTTACAACAAAAATATTATACAAAAATGATAGAAAAATAAAAGAAAATAATATGATAAAAAACCCAATTTACCAAAACACCCCCAGCTCCGAAGAAGATAATTTAAGAAAAAAAATCTCCATTTGTTCTCCATTTAATCTCAGTGTTGTCCAGGAGAAACAACTGTGACACATTCACGATACCTCATTCATGATGCATTTGAGAAAGTGTAATGTAAAAGTATAAATGTTCTTTTGTGCAATGTTGCGTCTCTTTCTTGTTTCAATCTAAAGTTGGCTGAATGAGATACAAGACATCAGGACTCTTGGGAGAAGACATTGCAATAATCTCTGTTCAGTGTAAATTCCTCTGTATGCGAGCAATAGTACTGGCAATGAAACACATTAAGCTTTGACAACTCACTGCTTTGTTGATGTACACAAGATTTTTGAGCTCTAAAGCACAAAAAATTATGTCCCAACAATGTATATTTTCAAGTTTTAAGAGCATTCTCACAAACAGCTACAATTTAATGAGCATCAATAGAGAGAGAGAGAGAGAGAGAGAGAGAGAGAGAGAGAGAGAGAGAGAGAGAGAGAGATGGAGATGCTTTATGAGGCTAGAATGATGTAGTAACAGAATCTACCAGCAAGAGCGCACTGGACTGTATCATAAACCCTGACAGCTATACTACAACAAACAAATCAATGATCTAACATGAACTGGACTTCTCAATGCTGTTTTGAAAAGGCATTCATGTAAATGAATTTGATCATTGAGCACTACGAAATACAAAAACTAACAATGTCATGTTTGGCAAATGTGCTACTGATTAATTGCTAATTGCTAAAACTTTTTAAAACCAGCTGAGGCACTGTTACTTTAAAGGTGCTGTAGAATGCAAAACTGTATTTACACATCAGGGGTCTTCAAACTGTATTTGAGCAAGGCCTACCACAATGGATAAAACAATCTGCTACTTTTTTATAGTCTACTCATTTTATTGAATGTTTTATCATTGTTTAAAATATTAATAAAGAAACCAAGCTAATACTAAATGCAATAAGTGTCATGATTTCGGTCTTATTGGCCGCTTTGTCTTTGTTTCACCATGTTTTGTGTTGTGTTTATGTTTTGACAGCTCCACACGTGCGCGCCTTCCACCTGGTGATCTCATTATCTCCAACTCTTCTCACCGGCGTCCCACACCTGATCCGTATTATTTGCCCATCCGGTTTGATTTAAATTCCCCTCGTTTCCTCTGTTCTTTGCAAGTTCGTCTTTGTGTGTTCCTGCCCGCTAGCTTTGTCTAGTTCTTGTCGTGTCTAGTTCTTGTCGTGTCTAGTTTATTCTTAGATTGTTTCACCGTGCTCTCTGCTGCCTTTGCCCCGATAGATTCCCCGCCCTGCTGTCAGTCTCTCCCGATTGGTGTGGCATCAGTCAAGTCTTCGGAAACTCTCGGTCAGAGGAACCTCCTAGCGATATTCTACTCCTTGCGCTGTCCAGCCGCAGTGCGCTCATGAGCGCGTAATTCTGCTGAAGACGCTGACAGCCGCAGTGCGCACTAGCGCGTAATTCTGCTCTACACCCTGACTGCCACAGTGCGCTGTCCAGCGCGCGTTCTGCTGAAGACTCTGACCGCTTCTCTCTCTCTCTCTGTGCCCCGCCAGGAATCACTCTCCGTGCCTAACCAGGATTCCCTCCCTGTTCCCCGTCAGGAATACCATTCTGTGACTACGGAGTTGTGGATTTCCTACAGTCCTGCAGTGTTTTCTATTCCGCTGAGCGCACCTCATCACACACAGACACAGAGTGTTTTCTTTTATACATACCCTGTAAATAAACCTCTGCGCTGGGATTCCTGTCTAGTGTCATTCCTAACAGGACGAACTTGCCATCAATGGATCCCGCGGAGGTTGATGCTCTCCGGTCGGCGCTCGCTCAGCAGGGCTCATGGTTGGAACAGCTCTCGGCTCGTCTCACTTCAACATCTCAAGAGCTGGAGGAGTTATCTGTCCGGATGGCTGACCTTTCCTCTCGTCTTGACCAGGTCAGTCATGAGGCCACCCAACCCAGCCAGCCGTCGCAGACGGAGCCTCAGGTCACAGCCCCACCTCCTTATGATGGTAATCCTGCCTCCTGTCGGGCTTTTCTGTCGCAATGCTCTCTGATTTTTGCCCTCCAGCCCCGCCGCTATTCCGCAGAGCGCACCCGGGTGGCGTTTGTGATTATCCTTCTGGTTGGCAAGGCGCGCGAGTGGGCTACAGCCGTTTGGGATGCCGGCGATCCTTGCTGCCGATCCTTCAATGAGTTTCGCGAGGAGATGGAAAGGCTATTCGACCGCTCCGTTCGCGGGGACGCCGCTGCGGTTCGGTTGGCACGCCTGGTTCAGGGAGGACACTCAGTCACCGAGTACGCCATAGAGTTTAAGACCCTAGCGGCTGCCTGCCACTGGAACGAAGCGGCTCTTCGAGCGCAGTTTGTTGAGGGGTTGTCAGATGATTTTCAGGATGAGATCGCCGTGCACGATCTTCCCCCCACTCTCGAAGCCATTATTGATCTGGCTCTCCGGATCGAAGCCCGGAGGATCCTTTATGGTCAGCGTCGCTCTCTGCGTCAGCGAGTGTTTTTGGGTGAGACTTCCACTTCTCCGTCTGCCCCGACGTCTCCGCCTGTCGAGTCGGAACCTTTGCAACTGGGGCGCATGCGCCTGTCACAGAGAGAGAGAGAGAGGCGGCTGCAGGAGGCCCTCTGCCTCTACTGCGGAAAACCCGGACATTTTGCAAGGACCTGCCCGTTAAAAGCCGCCGCCCACCAGTGAGTCCGGGAGTCCTGGTGGGCGCCACATCTTCTAAACTCTCCCCTGTTTCCAGCACCCAGCTCCCCGTCATGTTGTCCTTCGCTGGGCGTGATCATCCGTCCACCGCCCTTCTCGACTCTGGTGCGGAGGGCAACTTCATTGATGAAGCTCTGGTTCGTTCCTGGAATCTTCCGGCTGTCCCTCTCCAATCCCCTCTGGAGGTCTGGTCCCTTAAGGGGCAGCAGATGGCGCGGATCACTCATTGCACTCCCCCTGTGAGTCTCTCTGTGTCTGGTAATCATCGTGAAGAGATTGTGTTGCATATTCTTCATGCCTCTCTATCTCCCATTATTTTAGGGCATGGTTGGTTAGCGCAACACAATCCTCACGTTGATTGGCAGCATAGTGTTATTTTGTCTTGGTCTCAGTCTTGTCATGTGTCTTGTCTTGGTTCTGCTGTTTCTGGTTCTGTTCTCTCTCTTCCTCAGGTTCCGGCGGTCGATTTGACCGGAGTCCCGGCGGAGTATGCGGATATCGCTCAGGTGTTTAGCAAAGCCCGGGCCACCTCCCTTCCTCCTCACCGGCCATATGATTGTGCTATTGATCTCCTCCCCGGCACTTCTCCGCCTAAGGGTAGACTTTATTCGTTGTCGGGTCCCGAGAGAGAGGCTATGGACCAGTATATTAATGATGCCCTGCGTGCCGGTCTCATCCGTCCCTCCACCTCGCCCGCAGGGGCGGGGTTTTTCTTTGTTGGCAAGAAAGACGGCTCCCTGCGCCCTTGTATTGATTATAGGGGTTTAAATGACATTACTGTTAAGAATAGGTACCCCCTTCCTTTAATGTCTACTGCGTTTGAGCTCCTGCAGGGGGCGCAGTTCTTTACTAAGCTAGATTTACGCAACGCCTATCATCTGGTGCGAATAAGAGAGGGAGATGAATGGAAGACAGCCTTTAACACCCCTACTGGACACTTTGAGTACTGCGTTCTGCCGTTCGGCCTTTGTAACGCCCCCTCTGTCTTCCAAACTCTGGTCAACGATGTGCTGAGAGACATGATTAACAAGTTTGTCTTTGTGTACATAGATGATATTCTCATCTTTTCTCCCTCTATGCAGGAACACACTCAGCATGTCCGCCGAGTCTTACGCCGGCTGTTAGAAAATAAACTGTATGTCAAGGCGGAGAAGTGCGAATTCCATCGTAAGTCAGTTTCGTTCCTGGGTTTTGTTGTTGCCCCCGGTGAGATCCGTCCCGACCCAGCCAAGATCAAAGCGGTGGCCGAATGGCCAGTCCCCGACTCCCGTAAGGATTTATTAAGATTTCTGGGTTTCGCCAATTTTTACCGGCGATTTATCAGAAATTATGGTCAGATTGCTCAACCTCTTACTGCTCTCACTTCCACTAAGGAGAGGTTTGTCTGGAATTCCAGTGCTCAGGAGGCCTTTGATAATTTAAAGTCCCGGTTTATCTCTGCTCCTGTTCTCTCTATTCCAGATCCGGCTGCTCAATTTATTGTGGAGGTGGATGCTTCGGATGTCGGGGTAGGCGCCGTTTTGTCTCAGCGGTCTGCAGAGGATGGCAAGGTGCATCCCTGTGCCTTCTTCTCCCATCGGTTAAACCCAGCAGAGCGAAATTATGACATAGGCAATCGGGAGCTGCTGGCGGTCAAACTGGCTTTGGGTGAGTGGCGTCACTGGTTAGAGGGGACCTCGGAGCCCTTCCTGGTCTGGACGGATCATAAGAATCTCGAATACATCCGTTCAGCCAGGAGGTTATCTTCTCGTCAGGCTCGTTGGGCGCTCTTCTTTGACAGATTTAACTTCACCCTCTCGTACCGGCCCGGTTCCAAGAATACTAAACCCGATGCTCTCTCTCGTTTGTTCGAAAGCCCCGGTTCCGCTGGGGACGAAACCATCCTCCCGGAGGGGCGGGTGGTGGGTGCCCTGCGCTGGGGAATAGAACAGCGGGTGAGACGGGCCGGCTGGGAGGGGGAAGTGCCAGAAGGGTGCCCAGCGGGTCGATTGTGGGTTCCGAATGCGCTTCGCTCCGAGGTCATCCGGTGGGGTCACGAGTCCAAGTTTGTTTGCCATCCGGGGGTTCGGAGAACGTTGGCTACCGTACGTCAGCGTTTTTGGTGGCCCTCTATGGGTCCCGATGTCAGACAGTTTGTGTTAGCCTGTCAGGTTTGTGCCCGTAATAAGGCCTCTCATCAAGCCCCTATTGGTCTGCTTAAACCATTACCCATTCCCTCTCGTCCTTGGTCACATATCGCCATCGATTTTGTAACCAATTTGCCTAGTTCTAAGGGGAACACTGTAATTTTGACCATTGTCGACCGCTTCTCCAAGGCGGCTCACTTTGTCCCTTTGCCCAAATTGCCCACTGCTAAGGAAACTGCCCAGGTTATGATCGAGCACGTCTTTCGCTTACATGGTCTGCCCACAGACGTTGTTTCAGATAGGGGTCCTCAGTTTATTTCTCGTTTCTGGCAGGAATTTTGTAGACAAATAGGCTCCACAGCTAGCTTGTCTTCAGGGTATCATCCTCAGACCAACGGGCAATGTGAACGGGCTAACCAAGATTTAGGTAGAGCTCTCCGCTGTCTGACATCGCAATATCCGAGCTCCTGGTGCCAACAGCTACCCTGGGTTGAATACGCCCATAATTCTCTCCCTGTTTCTTCCCTTAACATGTCCCCTTTTGAGGCGTCCATGGGGTTTCAGCCCCCTTTATTCCCATCACAGGAACCTGATGCGGTGGTTCCGTCTGCACTAGCTTTTGTCCGTCGTTGCAAACGCACCTGGAGAAAGGCTAGATTTACATTACGCCAGGTTTCCAGACGAACCAAAGCCGCGGCCGACCGTCACCGTAGAACCGCGCCCCGTTTTATCTGTGGGCAGAAAGTATGGCTTTCGTCCAAGGATTTACCTCTCCGTGAGCCTTCTCGCAAGCTGACTCCACGATTCCTTGGGCCATACAGCATTGTTAAGGTTATTAATCCCGTGACGGTCAGGCTCAGATTGCCCCCAGCACTCGGTCGGGTTCATCCAGTTTTTCATGTGTCTAAACTGAAGCCTGTGTATTTTTCCCACCTTAATCCTGTTCCCTCTGCCCCCACCCCTCCCACCCCTCAGCTTATAGATGGTGCCCCTGTGTATTCAGTTAAGTCTTTACTGGATGTGCGTCGCCGGGGTAGGGGATTTCAATATCTCGTTGATTGGGAAGGATATGGTCCGGAGGAGAGGTGTTGGGTACCGGCCCGGGACATCCTGGACCCTGGGCTGATAGAGGATCTCCGCCGGCGACGGGGTGAGCCTCCTCATGGACCGCCCGGTGGCGGTCGTGGGGGGGGAGTCCTGTCATGATTTCGGTCTTATTGGCCGCTTTGTCTTTGTTTCACCATGTTTTGTGTTGTGTTTATGTTTTGACAGCTCCACACGTGCGCGCCTTCCACCTGGTGATCTCATTATCTCCAACTCTTCTCACCGGCGTCCCACACCTGATCCGTATTATTTGCCCATCCGGTTTGATTTAAATTCCCCTCGTTTCCTCTGTTCTTTGCAAGTTCGTCTTTGTGTGTTCCTGCCCGCTAGCTTTGTCTAGTTCTTGTCGTGTCTAGTTCTTGTCGTGTCTAGTTTATTCTTAGATTGTTTCACCGTGCTCTCTGCTGCCTTTGCCCCGATAGATTCCCCGCCCTGCTGTCAGTCTCTCCCGATTGGTGTGGCATCAGTCAAGTCTTCGGAAACTCTCGGTCAGAGGAACCTCCTAGCGATATTCTACTCCTTGCGCTGTCCAGCCGCAGTGCGCTCATGAGCGCGTAATTCTGCTGAAGACGCTGACAGCCGCAGTGCGCACTAGCGCGTAATTCTGCTCTACACCCTGACTGCCACAGTGCGCTGTCCAGCGCGCGTTCTGCTGAAGACTCTGACCGCTTCTCTCTCTCTCTCTGTGCCCCGCCAGGAATCACTCTCCGTGCCTAACCAGGATTCCCTCCCTGTTCCCCGTCAGGAATACCATTCTGTGACTACGGAGTTGTGGATTTCCTACAGTCCTGCAGTGTTTTCTATTCCGCTGAGCGCACCTCATCACACACAGACACAGAGTGTTTTCTTTTATACATACCCTGTAAATAAACCTCTGCGCTGGGATTCCTGTCTAGTGTCATTCCTAACAATAAGTAAATATTACAATTGAGGCTTTGGTGGGAATCTTACAGACTCCCACAGGCACCATGTTGGAAACCACAGGAATAGATGAATAATAAGATTTGTTTACATGTTAATGACGTATCATGAGCCTCAAACACGATTGTTTCCATCTTATGTTAACCTCGTGCATGCAAAAGACCGCTGGAAAACAAACCAATCTCAACATTACAGTCCTGATTTACGCCCCAACATTAAATTAAGTACACTGTACAAATGATGTCAAATATTTTTGTTACTTTAAAGAGCGCCTATTTCATTGCTAAAAAAGGTTATTTTGTGTATTTGGTATAATACAATGTGTTTGTGTGGTTTATGGTTAAAAACACATTATTTTTCACATACCGTACATTTTTGTAGCTCAAGATTTCACTCTCTTCCTGAAACGCACAGATTTGAAAAGCTCTGTGTCTCTGATTGGCCAGCTAATCTGTACGTTGTGATTGGTCTGAATACAATGTTTGAAAGATTCGGTCACAATGCAATGCTAACAGGAGTTAACTTACAGGCTGTGAATACGAAGTGGGAGGGATAATGTAGGTCTTGTCTACATCATCAATTCCAGAAAGTTAAATGTTGCCTACAATAAGGTGACCAGATTTTTAAAATGAAAACCAGGGACATTTCCTAGTTAAATGGTAAAATATCTTTAAAATCTCATTTGTTGTTATCTATGAATTAAAAAATGGGGACAAAATGTTTTTCGAAAGTTTTCTTCTTTTTATTGTTGTGGGTTCACTGCAAAAAATGACTTCTTACTTAATTGTATGTTTGTCTTATTTTCAGTACAAATATGTAAAAAATCTTAAATCAAGATGCATTTTCTTGATAAGCAAAATCCCCTAAGAAAAATCTAGCTTTAAGAAAAAAAAAAGTGAATTTATGCTTAAAACATGCAAAAAAAAATTCTTGAATTAAGTAGTGGTAGATTTTTTTTGCTTGTTTTAAGCACAAATTTGATATTTTGGTCTAAAAAGTAGACTTATATTCTTAGGTCATTTTGCCCATCAAGAAAATGCATCTTGACTTAAGAATTTTTTTTATATTCTTACTGAAAACAAGAGGAAAATACTAATAAGAAAGTCATTTTTGCAGTGTTTCTAATTCAATTAATTGAACAATTTCTGTATCCTAAAAATCTATTTTTTCCCTTTTTTTTTTTACAAAAGAGACATACCCCATCAAAAATGACTTGTAAGGTACTACTTCAGATGATTACATAACATTGTAAACGTGAAGAACAGAAGGAATAGTGCAAAATGCTCCGGTCTGGTACTACAAACGCTACGTTGATCGGGTTTTTCAATGTATTTGCTGGTTGTTTTGGACATGCTGTAAAACGGGGACATTTCTGGGGACAACTTCAGTCGGGGACAGAACACCAAAAAACGGGACTGTCCCCGGAAAACGGGGACGTCTGGTCACCTCAGCCTACAATCCGTGTTTTTGTTGTAGTCCAAGAAAAGAGATTTATGTTGGAGATGATAACTCGCGTCATCGTTTATTTTAGGGTTTGTACCTTTTGCATATCATTAACATTAAAGGGGGGGTTTAATGGTATTTCAAGCATTCTGACTTATTAACACAGTTATAGAGTTGTTTCCTCATGCTAAACGTAGGCAAAGTGTCAAAAATGCAGTTGGGCGTGTTTCAGAGTATTTCTGTGCCGAATGCACTTCGCCAGGGTTCGTACAAGTTTCGGCTAATTTTTTTCGATTACGGTTCTAACTGACGTTTCAGGGGTTTTCGATACGTATCACTTCTTTATATGGGCTTCCGCCGGAAAACTTCCCCCGGAAAACCCCGCCCAGCCGTCAGTCAGCGGGAGACGCTAGAGCTTGCTAACAGCTTATCACGCCACTCAGCTTTGTTTAATTTCAAAAGTCAACAATGGCACAACAAGAAGTGTGTTTTTGGATGTAAGGAGAAGACATCCAGCCTTATGGAAACAATGGATATAGTTTATTATCCGGATTAGCAGCGGAGTTTTGCGTGTGTGTTTGATGCGGTGGATTTTCATGACGAGTTACACGCGGTAAGTAAGACTTCTGTCTTATGTTGGAAATAGGCGCGTGCATATTATATAAATGACACGAACATGTAGTGAATCATAAGTTAAAACAGTGTTGTATAGTGTTGCATGACTCGTACTCGCTCCTCCTGTGTTATAACTCCTCCTTCTTCATTTTTTCGTACGTTATCGGAAAGATTCGGTAAAGCTAATCTTTCTTTTATAAATCTGATTAAACTAAAGACTCTTCAGAGATATAAAGGATGTCATACTACTCCATAGGTACTCCAGATTAATATCAGAAATGCAGAAACAGCGTGTGTTACGTGAGCTTTAACTAATACACACTTACACACCAAAGGAAATATAAAATCGTAAATCAGACCATTGGTGCTCTTTAAGTAAACAAATTAAGTTAAATAATTTTTTAAAAACTTGTTTTTATGAGTCATGTGAATTTAAAATAATAGGTTGAATCAACCTGCAAAACTAAGTTGTTTTAACTTTGTGTTCCCTTTTTTGCAGTGTACAATGTTGTTACAATGCTAAAAACATAGTTGTGACTGCTGAGTTAGCGCTATATGCTAGTTAATGCTTTGTGCTAGCGTTTATGCTAAAGTTCTAATATTGTAGTTACAGTTACGTTTTGCAGGTCCATACTGAAAACCAACACATTCTCACTCCCCAGGCGTCAAAATCTGGAGCATGTTCAAACACCTTCAGCGTCAGTATGAAGACACGAAGGGTGCCCCTATGCATCACTATATCGACGAAATGGGAACTCCATTGCTTTCATGCTAATCCCTCAGCGTCGGATATAGACGAAAGGGCATCCCGGAAAGTGATGTCGGCACATTATGCGACGTCAGCGTATGCAACGAACGGCAGGATCATGCCGCTTCTGGATGGTAACTACTCAATTTTTTTTCAACATTTTAAACCATTGTCGCTTGGGGTTAGGGTTAGAGTTCGGGTTTGGGTTACGATGTCTGTATTGGTTTATAATTTTTTCTCTTCTGATTTTTAAACCATTGTCGCTTGGGGTTGGGGTTAGAGTTGGGTTTGGGTTAGGATGTAATTTCAACCCCAAGCGACATTGGTAAAAAATTTGGAACAAAAAATGAGTAGTTACCATCCAGAAGCGGCATGATCCTGCCGATCGTCGCATATGACAGCCATAGATGTATAGATACACATAAATGACCCATTAATGACTCGTGTCTGAAAAGCTATGGCTATGGCTGATGGACGACACCGGTGGTTAACGTATGCATGCTACTTTTGTGAATATGCATCAAATACGTGTCTTCAATCTTGTCTGACTTTATAAGAATATTTCTTCTAATTCACCTTAATTCATTTAATTGAATTAATCTTAATGATTTTGTTATTCTATTAAACTCCATTAATACTAAATCCAGCTCGAATTTGACCAATTTCTTGACATTTCTGGAGAGTTTTAACGGTGTGTTACATCAGAATGTGTGACTCTCATGATGACAGTAATGTGTGTGTTGAAAATGATATTTTCTGTTCTTCATCACAGAGAAAGCAGCACTTGTTATTGTTCAATCTGAAATGTGGAGAGAATCTGAAGACTGCGTGGGACTGACAAAGCATCTGGGTGACGGACAAAGATCAGCGTTAAACAGAAAAGCAATGTAAGTCAGATGAAAGAGAGAAAGTTCCCAATAATGATTAGCTATTACTGCTACAGATGTTACACTGAAATAAATCCAATCCAGGGTTGTTTCCAGCATGACTTAATAGCTGCCCGAATGCATTTCTTGTCATTGAGCCCAATGCTTTAATCCAAAGTGACTTTATAAAGACCCAAGTGAACCTGCAATCCAAAGTGCATCAGATTCAATGAAACGACCGGCCATTAAAGCGACTCTACACACAAAAACTCAGATCGCAGTTAAACTACACAAAACTTCTGCTCTCTCTTTAACTCTCTTTCAACCTCAGACCACCCACAAATCCTTTCATAGACCACCTGTACACAACAAGTGTGAATCTGATCAGCTGGATTCATGCAAAGTACTGCAATGAGAACGTGTGAGGAAGAGTTTTGTGAAGTTTACACACTCTCAGAAAAAAAGGCACAAAAGTTGTCACTGGGACAGTATCTTTTAAAATGCTTTTCATGAGGTTGTTATTTTACAGATGTGTAAATCATTTGGACCCTCATGATTTGATTCAGAATCGATTCTTAGGGTCTCAATTCGATTCAGAATTGATTCGTGACGTACTATTTAGCATATCTGTGACATCAGTACGTTGTACATGCGCTCAAAGTGAGACTGGTGTTGGCACTTTTGCTACTTACAGTATACAGTCATATAGTGTATTTGAGTTCAGTGCTTTTTTAATATCGATGCAATATTCACTCCTTCCAGAAAAAAATAGTTTTTTTGTGATTGTTGCGGGCAAAAATCCTTGATCTTGCTGCACGTTTTCTTAAAAAATGCGATGGAATATCCAGGATATTTATGAAATTTAATGCGATGAAATTGCGGGAACTTGCAATTTTTTCGGGAACTTGCAAAAACTGCGGGAACTTGTAAAAACTGTTTTCAGCTTTTGCAGCTTTTCAGTGATGTTCACTTCACATAATCACGTCACTTCATAACGTTCCCATGGCAACAGGGGACATGGCTGCACTTGTGTGAGGTAAATGCAACATTTTTGCTGTGAAAATGCGGAGATTGTGAAATCATGCAAGCCCCACATATTTTGCACACGGAAATCTGCAGTTTATACTGAAAAAGTGTGGCGTATTTGAAATTTTTTTTCTCTCGCATAAAAATGGGGACTTTGGCTGATTATGCATTAAATCATGCGATCGTATAATCCCGTTTTTCTGGAGGGACTGGTAATTGTGATGCATCGTAAAAATTCTTCTGTAAAGACAAAGACTTGGCAATGTTCACTTAACGTTGAACAAACTGTTGCCAGTAAATAAAATAAATGTAAATCTACAGTAAGTTACTGGCAAACAGCTGCATAACTACAGCAACATGGTCTCTTTTTATCTGAGTGGTTGACTCCTGGGCAGAATTAACTGGAAAATGGATCCAAGTAAAAGGCCGAGCAATGGAAGTCTATTTTGTCTACATTTCTCAAGAGCAGCTAGCCTGAAACAAAGAGATTTTAAAAGATAGAAAGCAAGATGCCTGCAGGCCACCAACAACAACGTCCAAATAATCTTTCAGGATTCCTGAACATCTGCAGTTTGTTTTAGTCCTGAGTGATTCTCTTACTGAATGACATCAGTGCTCTATACATTGATCCTATACATCTACATTTACCTTAAATGAGGAAGCGAGAGATCATGACCTTAGAAATACAGACACCTGAAACCCTTTCCACAACGTCTGCAGTCACAACATCAGTCGTGTATGATGAACACAGACACTGACTATAAAGTCTTCATCTCTCTCCACAGTTCAGAGACTCTGAGGATTGTTTCGGTATCATTTTAAATCTGGATTTGTTTCCCGGGATTACACACTAATTTCTTTCATGTGTTGTTTTAGAGATACTGTGGCATTAATTATCACATGCAGAAGAATCAGTTTTCACCCATACATCAGTCATCCAGAACGACACAGAAACCACCAAAAAAACATCACTCAACGCCTACAGTGTGTCTGAGGAAAACTGAATATCATATGAGAAAAGGGCAAGACTTACAACCACAGGGAACAAATATTTGGAAAGGAAACAAAGATGTGAAGGTCTTCACTATATGTTTGATATGGCCTTCACAAGTTCACACTTACAAATAAGTTGGACAGAGTTATTCAAATGCATATTTGGCGTGCTGTCCAAGGACAAGGCTATGAGCTCGGTATTGGGCCGAGACCGGATCGCTTCCTGGCGAGGAGAAGACTCGGCCCAAACCCAGAACACTGTGTGAGGAGATAGGGTGGTGGAGGAAATGTAAAACTTTCGAGGAACATGGGTGAGTTTCCATTAAAGGATTACTCCACTTTAAAAAAATGTCTTTCTTTGTTCAGTTGAGAAGAAATTAAGATTTTTAAGAAAAAAAAATCACATTTTAATAGACTTTATTGGACCTCAACAGTTCACAGTTTCAATGCAAAGTTTTAAAGGACTTCCCACTCGATTGTCCCAAAGGACAATGCCACTCGAGACATAAGGGTCTTATCTTATCTAGTCATTTTTGGCAAGAAAGAAAGCACTTTTTAAACATAACTTCTCATCTTGCACTAGCCATGTAATGTGCCAGTGTGACCTCACATATTACGTCATCACGTGGAAAGGTCATGCATGACGTATGTGAAACTACCGCTCCAGTGCTTACAAGTGTGGAGAAAGAGAGCGTTTAGACATTGTTGTATGTGGAATGATACTAATTCATGTCTTTGTGTCAGTTTATTGTTTAAAATGGTCCACAAGTGTGTGCTTAACATATGCAACACATGACCTTTCCATGTGATTACATAATACATAAGGTCATGCTGGCTGATGGTTTCTCTATAAGCTCATTATATCTCGGTTGTGATCGTTTAGAGACCTTTTAAGGCTGCATTAAAACTGTAAACTGTTGAGGTTCACTAATGTTCACGATATGAAGAAAAATCCTGGAATGTTTTCCTCCAAAAACTTATTTTTTCTTGACTGAACAAAGAAAGACATCAACATCTTGGATAACCATTATTCGGATTTTTTAAGAAACTGGAAAAAATCTTTTAATGCTGATCAGGTGAACACCTGATTGCTGATTGTTGACAGCTGGTAATGATAACTAGGTGATTATGTAGATTATTTGAACGTGTTCCTCATGAATTCTGTTAATAAAACATCATTTATATGACGGTGATAAAACCGATGGAAACAAAGAAGTAAAAATATCACAAATTCAACACACATAGATAAGGCAATAAGATAATAAGTAAATGTTGCTTTCCAAAATAAATGTTATTTTATTTTAGTGGCAAATATTCATCTTATATGAGGTGAGAAAGACAGAGGTTCTAGTTGGCGTGTATTCTTCTTCATCAGGAAATCTCATATCATAATGAAAAGCTATCCAATACAAACATCCATCTTTTACTGCTCACGTCATCTTATTTTCCATTCATCAGTTTCAGACAAGAGGTTTCTCTTGACCTCCTGATGTGATATGAGGAGATGAATGAATGATGAACACACTATCAGATCTGACCTTCTGTACGTACTTGTAATAGATCTGTACGTGTCATAAAGAAATAAAATATATCAGGTGTGAAGTCCTTAACAGATCTGACATTGAAGTTAATATAGAGTTTCAGTCCAAAACGTTTTATGAAGAAATATAACTTATCAGTATCACGGTGTTAAATGCATTAGTTTAAGAAAAATGAAACCACTTATGTAATGCACAAAATGTATTTCCAAGTCAAATATAACATTACGCTGAAAATGACTTGGAATTGGTTTAATCTACCAGCATTTGATTGAATAAAGCATGTTTGGGTATTAAATGATTGGTTATTTTTCTCGGTTATGTAAGTGTCACAGGTGACGGTTTGTAAGGGCGGAACCAAAAGCATGGAAGACGATGGTTCCGCCCGGACGCTTTACTCTGAACACCGGAATTCCGGGGTTTCCCCGAAGACGAAATCAAGCCTGATTCCGCCCAGGTGGGGATAATTTGCACAGCGGTTGCTGATAGGCTGATGAGGAGAAGAGGTAGAGAATATAAAGACCTTTGAAGACATCCAACAGAAGCTGGTGGTGTACTTTGTATACGCTGTGTTGCTGCTTTGCAGACGGACTATGCTGGCTTGATCGTTTCCCTGGGGAGGAGAGAAAGGCACAGTCAGCTAGCGAAGGAATACTGGGAGACTTCATTCGTGAGAGAGCGAACACAGAGCATTCAACAGTGCAGATATTAGAAATCATTGACAACGAAGAGTGAGTCACAGCTGTAATACTTATCTGTATATTACTTGGAAGAGGAGTTGCTGGGTGTGTGTTTGCCTTGTGTTTGAGGTCCCTGGCCCCACTGGAGAGGGGAGCGTGGGCGAGCCGCGGGGTGACCGGAAGCACGGACGAAGCAATTGGTAGGAAGCACCGTTCTCCGATCGAGCAGTGGCCCTGTGGAAAAAGGAAGCGCAGGTGAGCCAGAGGAGTGAAAAACAACACGCCGGGCCTGTGTATAACACACATCTCACTCTTATCGGTGGTCTAGCTATCGCCCAACTATCCTCTCGAGGGAGTCGTAGCCAGGTGGCGAGGGCGATTTAAAAACCACGTGAAGTTGTATAAGAGTGCTGTGGGTGAGTTCCACTGATTGATGGTGTTTACGTTTTACTTGCTGTGTGTATGCTGTGCTTGTAGTGCCCAAACTGCCTAGCCTCGGACGAGTCGCGGGACGACGACATCTGTTGTGGCCTGGGTCCTACGGAGAGTGAGAAAATTAAGCCCTGTGCCCCGGGTGTGTTAACGAGAGCGTCGCTCCTCCAAAGAGCAGACAGTGGTGAAACCCAGTGAGTAACGTAGGAAGTGTACCGTGCGGATTGAGGGTCATAACTGTGTGTGTACTGACCTTTCCAACAGAAGCTCGTGGTGTGCGGGGCCCCGATGAAAGTTCGCCCCAACTCGTGACCCCGGCCGTGGAAGTAGGAGGGGGAGTTCGTGAAGCGTTCGGCTCCGTGCCACTGAGCCCACTAGTCCCTACGACGCCCGGACAGCTTGAGTGGATGGGCGAAGGATCACGGTGCACTGACGCTGTAGCGAAAGTCCACTGTCTGCGAGTGAACGAAGATCCCCAGTGCTGTGAGTAATATATCCTGTGAAGTGAAATTAACCCGTGCTTATAGCACGCTTACCTGTGTTCTAACGAAGGCTCTGTGTGAACGAAGATCCCCAGTGCTGTGAGTAATATATCCTGTGAAGTGAAAGTAACCTGTGCTTATAGCAAACGCTTACCTGTGTTCTAACGAAGGCTCTGTGTGAACGAAGATCCCCAGTGCTGTGAGTAATACATCCTATGAAGTGAAGTTAACCTGTGCTTATAGCAACTACTTACCTGTGTTCCAACAAAGGCTCTGTGTGAACGAAGACCTTCTGTGAACGAAGAACCCCGGAGTTGATCCAAAGAGCCACGCAACTAAGACCTGAGGGAAAGAAAGAGAAAGAAGGGTGAGAAGAGTAGCGACCTCGAACAACGTACCACTGCATAATTCTTATTTGATTCTGCCTCCAGGAAGAAGCGGAGCGCGCCACGGATTCTCGGACTAGAGCCCCAAAAGAGCCCCTGTCCCCAGTCTTCGTCCCAAGTGGCCCTGGAGGCGAGAAGAAGACTCATTAGTTTTAAATTGCCCTTTCCCCCTTCCCCCTTTCCTTTTAAATATTTAATAAAGTTTATTTTAACTGTAGTTACTCGTCTGTCTGGTCATTGGGGTGGTCTTGGGAAACTCCTCGAGGTGGAAGAGTTGAGAGGGGCGTGACCTTTAGTTATTCGGGTACGCCCCCGGCCGTGACATAAGGTTACTTGCAGTACACGCAATGACCCGTGACAACACAACCCAGCAGAACTTTAATAAAGACACAAAATACACCACTGAATGTTTCTGTTATAATTCAGTCAAACATCTGTGCTGTTATTTATGATGACTTTGTTGAATGCTGATCTGTTACTAAAATCTCTTTAACAATCTGCATCAATGGATCAAGTGGATGATTTTAAAGCTCAAAGCAACATGATATAAACTCTTGTTAAATGGGGACTGAAGTGTATATCAGAGTTAATATTAGGTCATTGCTAACCACTGAAGTTTTCTTAAAATATCATCAGTATGTGGTCCACATAGCACAGATACCTGTTGAGAGGTGTATGAAAGCACAACACCTGGAGAAGATCAAAAGTTGACCTACTGTATAAATCACATCCACAGCTCATCAATTTCACCTGGTGAGCGTTTGATCTCTTTATTATTATTGATAGAGAGCTCATCGTTCATTGAAATATGCTGGACATTTACAGCAAGAACTTCTCTTGTCTCTCTGCACATCAATCTGTCACAAACATCTGCCTGTAAACCAGTGCTTCTGGTGCCTCCAGTTTTATGACATTTTATACAAAACTGTTTGATAAAATGAAAGCATTAATAACATGTTAACATACATTCTTTTAAACAACACTAATTTTAATGACTTGCAATTAACGCAACGCACAATTTCTGATCTTAGGCCTAGCATGTCGTTGGATAAATTGAGGCACAGTAAATAGTCATTCAATGTCTAAAATTATCTTTTTTTGTACACTCACCTACAGGATTATTAGGAACACCTGTTCTTCACATCACATGACAGTTGCTTCAATGGATTTAGGGGTGTGCTTCTGGTCAAGACAATCTCCTGAACTCCAAACTGAATGTCAGAATGGGAAAGAAAGGTGATTTAAGCAATTTTGAGCGTGGCATGGTTGTTGGTGCCAGACTGTTTGGAGCCGGTCTGAGTATTTTACAATCTGCTCAGTTACTGGGATTTTCACGCACAACCATTTAGGGTTTACAAAGAATGGTGTGAAAAGGGAACACATCCAGTATGCAGCAGTCCTGTGGGTGAAAATGCCTTGTTAATGCTAGAGGTCAGAGGAGAATGGGCCGACTGATTTGAGCTGATAGAAGAGCAACTTTGACTGAAATAACCACTCGTTACAACCGAGGTATGCAGCAAAGCATTGGTGAAATCACAACACGCACAACCTTGAGGCCGCTGGGCTACAACAGCAGAAGACCCCACCGGGTACCACTCATCTCCACTACAAATAGGAAAAAGAGGCTACAATTTGCACGAGCTCACCAAAATTGGACAGTTGAAGACTGGAAAAATGTTTCCTGGTCTGATGAGTCTCGATTTCTGTTGAGACATTCAGATGGTAGAGTCAGAATTTGGCGTAAACAGAATGAGAACATGGATCCATCATGCCTTGTTACCACTGTGCAGGCTGCTGGTGGTGGTATAATGGTGTTGGGGATGTTTTCTTGGCACACTTTAGGCCCCTTAGTGTCAATTGGGCATCGTTTAAATGCCACGGCCTACCTGAGCATTGTTTCTAACAATGTCCATCCCTTTATGACCAACATGTACCCATCCTCTGATGGCTCTGATCTCCATCAACTGCTAGATGCTATCCTATCAATATGGGCCAACATTTCTAAAGAATGCTTTCAGCACCTTGTTGAATCAATGCCACATAGAATTAAGGCAGTTCTGAAGCAAAAGGGGGTCAAACACAGTATTTGTATGGTGTTCCTAATAATCCTTTAGGTGAGTGTATGTTTTCTGAGAGGTGTACCGTCCTAAATGCTTAATCTATACAAATGATTCGTGTCCATCCACTGAGATTTTGGTCTGGGTTTTAAAACATGCAGGAATTAGAAAATAAAGTGCAGGACTTGCTTGATATTAAAATAGTTATAAGGAGAGGATCTGATTGATGTTAAAAGAGTTATTAAAACAATCTTCATTGCGCTGAATGACACATCTGATCTATAATTTTCCATTGATTTAAAAACTGGCCCAGACTTACATTAGGACCTGTATATAGATGGAGAAATAACCACACAGTAATGCATTAGCAATGAACTGGAAAACTCTTACAACAGCCAAATAAAACTGTGGCACCGAATGTTTACATTACAGCAAACGCAGCATACATTTTTCCATAAGTTTCTCAAATATATCACACAAACACCTTTAACTTTACAGTAGTTATGATCTAAAGAGCATTGTAATGATTTTGGGAAGTTGTCAGCATGATTCAGTTATGAACTTCAGTGCTGTTAAACACTCTGTACATTTCCCATATATTCAACATATGGTTGGGATTAGTGGATTGGCGATATCTCCCATCTGGAATTTTCCTTCGATACATACTGTACAGTCCCATCATTTACAGAGCGTGGAAAATCTGTTCTGTAGTGCTATAAAGGGTTTACATCAAACCTACTTTGTTTTTGTTTTTTTATAAAGGAAAAAGAAGTTGGTATAATAAACCATAATGAGGTTGAGGCAGTGGTCATAGGAAACTATCCAGACGTTATTTCCATTCAACTGCTGCTGACGGATGCTGATGGTGAAATATTTCATCTCACTGTCACCACCAATTGAAAAAAATGAGTTACTGAATTTAAAGGAAAAGGGAAAAATCTCATCCTGCTCAGTTTGTTACCAACATGAATGATATCTCAAATATTTGTTTGTTTAGGAGAGGTGTGCAAAGGAGTGAAATAAATCCTGTAGACAACATGAGCCACAGAGCAGAATACCTGTACAAGACTTCTCACATCTATTATCTGATTTAATCAGACAGACTCATTCTTCATACAAACATCTATATATTTTCATGTTGATATTTCTTATAGACATTTAATAAACAAATGAAAAACCTTTTAATGTGCTTAGGCCTTAACTCTGTATAAACGAATGTGACCTTAAAGGGATAGTTCATCCAAAAATGAAAATTTCAGGTTGTTACAAACCTGTATACATTTCTTTGTTCTGATAAACAGGACGGAAGATATTTTGAGAAATGTTTGTAACCAAACCATTCCTGGACCCCATTCACTTCCATAGTATTATTTTTTTCCTACTATGGAATTGAATGGGGTCCACAAATGACTTGGTTACAAACATTTCTCAAAACATCTTCCTTCCTGAGATTTATGCGGGTTTGTAACAACATGAGAGTGAGTGACAGAATTTTCATTTTTGGGTGAACTATCCCTTTAAATCTTGGACTGAAGCTGCTGAACTTTTCACATGACAATCATTCAATTAAATGATGTTTATTTTCTTTGCAAACACTTTCTTACAAAGGAAGTATTCTTTATTTACAATGTACTGTAAGCAACTGTAAAACAAGTCAAAGCATACAGCTGTAATGTTTTACATGTAATATGATTCTCAGATCTCTGTGGAAAGTTTTCTTCTAAACTGTGGAAACTAAACTCCCTCCACGTCTGGATTTACACAGACCTCAAGTCTTTATAGGCCGTAAGTCTTCATGATATTTTCTTAACTAACTAAACTAAATTTCATATACAGTATAACAAAAACAACTCAATTTACTCTGATCTGCAAATACAGCTTATTCAGAACATTAAGTGCTAATTAATATTAACAAGATGCATCACTGATATTAATATGAATATGAAAATTGGGAACGGTCAGTATGGGGGCTCTAGTCCTGCCTTGGTGCTCAGGGCCGGAGTGGGATTCATTTTCAGCCCTGGAGTTTCATTTCTTAGACCGGCCCACATTAGTTCATGACTGACTATATTAAAATAATATCATTAAACCCTCAGTAGTATAAGTCTGCAATAGTGCACTGTTCTCTAGCCTTGCAATTCATTGTATTTCAAATATATTATTTCCAATAAAATGCTAAACAATTATGTTTTTTGCCATAATAGTGCAGCACTAACATAAAGTATTTTAATTTTTATTCAATTAAAATTATTCAAAAACTACTTTAATGAAACAAATGTGTTTGTTTTTCACTATTCTATTTTTATTTATTTTTTAAATGGTGGGTCTGAGATTACCTGTTGGGTTAAAGAAACCCTTGATAAATACACAGGCAAGATTTATCAAGTTAGGGAAACAGATGGAAAAATAAAAATCCTTGTCTTAATTTTTTAGTACTTGGATCATGTATATTGCCAAATAACTTAAGGTAGGCTTACTTTGTGTCAAAAAACAAACAAACAAATAAATCATAGACTTTTGTTGAAATTTTGTTTTAGAAAACATGATTATATTCATATGAAACTTTTTTCCAATTAACTGAGTTTTGCATCAAATAGGTTTTTGTTACTCTTTCAATAGACGATAATGACAATTCATTGTTGCATGACTTAGATTAAACATAAAATATGATTTGTAAATCCTTTTTCTTTTAGAGGCCGGTTATATTAAGTCGCGCTCATGTTTATTTAAAATCTAAGTGCACTCAAATATAGACGCTTCTGAAACAAAACTCGTGTTCACAACGATCGCTTTGAAAAGCAGAAGAAAGCGTTGTGTAACGCGGTTTCCATGTGTTTTAGATGTTAATGGACCCTAATGCAAGAATTATTCCAAAAAGTTATCAGGAATTGGGGCTGGATGCTTATTGTGACTGCTGGCAGCATGACAGCAACCTTCAACCCAGTGGCATGACAACATTGGCCCTCGTGGCCAAAAAAAAAAACAGACCGGCCCACCGGGAATTTTCTTGGTCCTCCCAATGGCCAATCCGGGCCTGTTGGTGCTACATATAGTAGTACATCTATTAGTACCACTTATGGTTTTATGTACTGTAGGTGCTACAATCTATACACTCTAAAAATGGCTGGGTTATTTTTGACCCATAATGGGTAAATATTGGACAGAACACATGCTGGGTTAAAATTACCCCGTGCTGGGTTAAAAAATGACCCACTGTTGGGTTGTTGTTATGCAACATGGGGTATAATAACCCAGCAGTTGGGTCAATTTTTAACCCAGCAAATCTTCTGTCCAATATTTACCCATTATGGGTCAAAAATAACCCAGCCAATTTTAGAGTGTAGCACTTAATGTGCAAGGTTGCCCTATTATAGTCCCGGTAGATGTGAAAGTCGGCACACCTCTGATCTACTGGCTGTCCTTCAACGTTATGCCCAGCTGATACATGACCAACGATCACCGGCAGAACCGCTTAATCTCCGCTAAATCTCCATTTCCGTTCTCCCAAGGGTTTTTCCCTCCTAGGACTTATTTTTCCTCGGATAAAAGCCCGGGGTTTTTTTTCTCCTAGGGGGTTTTTCACCCCGGGGAGGCAGCCTTTTTGGGCTTTACCTAGCTTCCTCTTCTATACGTTGCTTTAGTAATACGTGCAATTATAATATTGAGTCATCATAGCCGCAGCAAATTTAACTGCTCATGCTATCATGTATTCTGTTGTGCTATCTGTCGTTTTCTGTGTTTTCACTGCTTCTATTTATGTAAAGCTGCTTTGAAACAATTGACTTTTGTGAAAAGCGCTATATAAATAAAATTGAATTGAATTGAAAAATTATTACAAGCCAGTAAACCACTTTTAGTGTTATTTAGCACCACTTTTTTGGGATGGATATATACTGTACAGTAGTTTGTCCTCTTCATTTCAGCATTGGTTATGTCACTGTTATTGTAAGGGGACACAATCATAGATATATTTTCAAGGTGTTTTTCAGTGTTATGAGTAAAATACACATGGAAATGATCATGACAAACTATCTGCATTTGTTGTGCAGAAAATAAAAGTGTGGTCAGGTTTGGTTCTGTGACTGTGAAGGCCTTTTGATAAATTATAAAAATGTAATTTGTCTGCTATATCAAATGTCTTTTAAAGCCCTACGACCGAATCTTATCTAATAGATCTCATTTAAATCATTATTGAGTGAAACTTTTAAATCTCACTTGACATAAAATAAGCATCACAAAATGTACTGCCTATCACAACAGCAGGGAAATCGATCAGGCCAAGATACAAAGAAACTGAATTCAATCTGATTAACAAAGAAAACTTCATTTGAAGAAATCAGTTGAAGATATTGTTGATGTAAACCACGAGGGAAGTCGGACAACATTCATTCATTCAGAGAAACTGTAAATATTTCCACTGACATCATGGCCATATCGGAAAGCGTTGGAGTCGGTGGATTTACTCGTGCTCATGGCACAGAGATTTCATCGGATCAGGATCACTTACATTTCTAATGAACATCAGCTGTTATGCTGTCTGTATATGAGAACACAACAGACTGCAAACCTGAAGAGATTTAACTTTCGTATCCACAGATGAGCTCATATACACTCTTAAAAATAAAGGTGCTTCACCATGCCATAGAAGAACCATGTTTGGCCGAATGGTTCCATTAAAATCCTGTAACATGCAAAAATATTTCCGTTTCACAAAAGATTCTTTGTAGTCAAAAGTGTTCTTCAGATTATAAAAAGACATGAAAGAAAAGGTTCTTTAAAGATCTTTTGACTTAATGCTTCTTTGAGGAACAAAAATGGTTCTTCTATGCCATCACTTTGAGGAACCCTTTAACACCTTTATTTGTACATGTATATGAAGTTTATAAACACATAAATATTACTGCACTTCTGTTATATGATTTACACTGTAAAACATTAGCTGTAATTATGCAGCTGGTTGCCAGTAACTTACTGTAGAAGATAAACTTACTGTTCATTTAACTTTGAACAAACTGTTGCCAGTAAATAACATAAATGTAAAATCTACAGTAAGTTACTGGCAGCTAGTTGCCAGTAATACCCATTAATACTGTAATTTCTACAGACATTTTTTACAGTGTACTTTACATATTACAGGCACAAATTACAAATGTTTTAATCTAAGAGTGTATTTAACTCATCAGATAACTTTAAACTTTTAAAAATGGTGATTTTGGCCAAAAACTTTTTGGAGACTGAGAGTATTGTTAGCTGTCATTTATTCAGCACATTGGAAACCCGCATTCCAATCTTCTGCAGTACAGATCATTTGAGTTGAACGTAAGGCCGTTTTCAATGAACATGTTATCACTTAAAGTCTGCAAATGTTTTTGTGGATCTGCGTGCATGTGAAGCAAATTAAAATGATTACAAAGCCAAACAGTCTCTTAACTGAAGGTTAACATCAAACGTTTGCTATAAAAGTTTTATTGGGTAAAGAGGGATAACTGGCTCGATCAAATTTCCATTTGTGCAGCAGGCCGGGCCAAAGTCTTACCTGTAAGAGCTACATAAAAACTTCATCATAGGACAGAGACACGTGATGAATTCCTATGTCTGTTCATTCTTAACCTAAAGTCTGATCCAGTATGCAAATACAACTACTGAAAAAACATGAAGAGTTCAGATGCAAATCCAGAGTGCATCAGACATATTTTCTGATCAGGCTTGTATGTTTAGGTTTAGTAATTTCACTTTAATGGCAATGCAAAGTTTAGTAAGGTGGACACCACTTGAGTATTTTAGTTACATTTTCCAAGCATCTGTGCTTTATCAGAGTGTTTGTCTTTGGAAAAATGTAATTTACTTTACTAAAAGATTTTCACTACATTTTAAAGCATTGAATCATACTGTGTTTTCCTTTTATAGTGCATATTAAAATTGATTTAATACCTAATTACACAAAAATTGTGTACTTTTACTTTTCTCGAGTAAAAGTACCAAAGTACTTTTTACTTAAAAGTAAAAAATTACTAGATGTTTAAAGGTGCTCTAAGCGAATTGATGCATTTTAGACCATAAAACATTTTTTGTTACATACAGCAAACATCTCCTCACTATCTGCTTGCTGCCTGTCCACTGATCAAACTGTAAAAAAAACGCGATCTCTGTAGACAGCCCAGACTTCACAAACGGCAATAACAACACAGTGGCCAAACCTACAAACAGAAACCATAACAAAGTATTCTAACCAATAAACGACAAGAAGGATTTGTGGGTGGGGGTTGGGCGCGTTCATGAAAGCACATAAGGGAGTGGGAGGGGGAGGAGTTAGCTACGCTCCGTCTGTTTGAAAACAATTCAAACGTCAACAAAAACTAACGTCTCGCAGATTCGCTTAGAACATCTTCAATGTACTTAAATATTGAATGTAAACCAAAAACTTGAAATAATGAAATGTAGTGGAGTAAAAATTATGATAATATGCTTTGTAATGTATTTTTTCCAAAGAAAAACACTGATAAAATACGAATATTCAATTCAATTTTATTTATATAGCGCTTTTCACAATTGTTAATTGTTGCAAAGCAGCTTTACATGAGTAGATGTAGAGGAGAACACTGAAATCAATAGATAGGATAAGAAGTAGAATATAGCGGCTAAGAATAAACCATGTAAGCGAGCGTATTAATAATGTAACGTATACAGTACAGTCAGTGCTAAGCTAAGCCAAAGTTGGCTGACTCTTCCTGGGACTAAAAAAACCCCTAGGAGAAAACCCAGTGGGAAAAACACCTAGAAGGACAAAAAACCCTAGGGAGAAATTAATATATATTTATATATATAGACACGGTAGGGATAGGAAGCGGGTAAGCGGATTAAACTGGTTCAGCCGGTGGTCGTTGGTCGCGCATCGGCTGGGCATCACGTTGAAGGAAAGCCAGTAGATCAGTGGTGCGATGACCTTCACAGCAACAGGAACTGGGTCTGTTTGTCTCATTGTCCTCAGGGTCGAGGACGAGACGGGGAGAGAAAAACAGAATTCTATTAGCGTAGGGGCCGTTCCCATGTAATGCAAGTGTCATACATTATAGTGGTTTAATTCAGCTCGGTTCCAGACAGGCTAACTATTGCGGCAAGAGTAAATTACCCATATGAGGTATGTGAGTGCTTTGTTCTAGACAAAATAACTACTGCGGGAAAAGTACATTTACTGGACATTCTATGTGAATTAGGGCTGCAGCTATCGATTCTTTTTGTAATCGATTAATCTAGCACTGAATCGATCGATTAATCGAGTAATCGGATAATTTTTTTGTGTGTTTTTAAACAACCAAAACAAATAATGCATAACGAAAATGACTTGGCTGTAAAATGTTCAAGCATTTGGCTTTTATTTCTAAAAAAACGGAGGTATTTGGCTCCAAGAAATAAGCCTATTTATTTCAATTTTTTACCCATTTAGTGTTTATAAGTGCCAGTGCCAACAATTAAACACTTTAATTTATTAATATGCACAACTGGTTTCATGCTGTAATCTAGCCCTGACATCAAAGTAAATATCTGGTTTATGTACATTTCTACACCTGCAGCATTTACCATTAGGCTTTTAACATATAATTGTAAGACGCCACCCATTTGGCCCAACGAAGGTATCCAATGCGTGGTGAAGGGGTCTCGTGTTCTCGTTTTCCTTTAGCGCTTCTAGAAGAATAATTACATTTATTGAATTTGTTTCTTTGACCTCTGTGGTTAAATTATAATCTGACTCCAATTTAATATAGTAAGAATTTAGTGCATTATTCCAATTATCTGTTGATCATAATTTATATGTTTGATTATTTATAAATTCCCATAGTCTTAGTTATTCGTTCATTAGGGACCCGATATCGCACAGGATATACGCCGGCCGTTGCGTACATCTCACGGACACAAAATTGCCAGTCTGGTCTTAGTCAGAGGTTGCCGGGTAAACTAATATTTTTACGTCTGGCCGCCCCATGCTTGCTCCGATCATAAAAATAGTTGCTTTAGTCACGATCATGCAACTTGCTAAGGCAGGTGATAGACATAAATCTGAGAGTCCTGGTGAATGTGCCCCATGCTCCATTCAACATCAAAACACCAGTGTGATCATATCCTGACATACTTATTTTGCGGTAATACCAGACTCCTTCTAATCTACTGGAAATAATAATTTCTGAAAGAATTAAAATAAATCAATACAATTTCTGAAGAATTTAGATGAATCAAATGTAACAATTTATTATACCAGGCAGGTTCCAGCTTCAAACATCAATTAAAGAATATCATACAGAATATGATTCAATTCCAATTAATTAAAATGATCAACAGTTGCAAAAGTTACAAAGTCATGCCTGGCAATAGACACTCTGGTTACAGAGTACTTTCATCGTGGATATAATACACCTAAAATGGTGTAGGAAGATTCTTGTTAAAGATTTCTTCCATGATGTTTTATACACACAAAGTGTGAGAGCTCCTGGTTACAGGATGCCTCCATAAGGTTTGAATACACACAAAGTGTTAGGCTACACACAAAGTGTGGGAGCTCCTGGTTACAGGATGCCTCCATAAGGTTTGAATAAACACAGAGTGTGGGAGCTTCTGAGTACAGAATGGCTCCCAGAATGTTTTGCCAGGCCACCTTTTATACACAGCTTGAGAAAACTACCAAAATCTAGTTTGACCTGTACCAAGTGATACTGAAGAACACCTGGTCAAAATCCAGTTTGACATGTACCAAGTGATACTAAAGAGCACCTGGTCAAACTAGCCAGGAGTATCTTGGCAACTGGTCAAACTAGCCAGAAATATCAAGGCAAAAACCCCACCTCTACAAGAAATGCATCTTCTATCCATCATATCTTAGATTTATAGAAATGAGACCTTTTTACTCATCGCACCATGACCTTTAAAATAATACTAAACATTAATATTAAATACCAACTTAGAACCACATAATATGTATACATTACATCATATATTTCAGCAGATACTCAGTGATGTGAGCCTTAAGGCTAACAGTGCCAAAGCCTTTGTGATGAAGAGATTAGGAGAACAGAGAGTTGCATGTCTGTAAAGAGTTTCACCTAAGAGTCAAATTTGGGTTAGCAACACAACCTGAGGTTTAATTGTTTTATAGTGTCTCTTCATAAATAAACTTAAAGTTGATTATTTACCAGCCGTACTACATAATATATCATTTCTGGGATGAGCCTATTTGCTATGGTAACAACCTGTGTGTATGCGCGCACGTGCACTTGTGTTTGTGTGTGTGCACGCGTTCTGTGCGTGAGGAAGAGTGACACCCCAGTCAGACGTTCAGTTGCTTCATTGCATTTTGGTACTGCAGAAATACATACATTACTTTTCAATAGAACGCTGCATTTGGTTTGCATCACTTGCATTGCGGTGCATTTTAGGTTAAGAATCCGTTCGAAAAATCACAACATCACGTCCCGCTGTATACAGTGAATGCATGCTGAAATTATTGTTGCGTGGCTACATAAAAGTTTAAGCATATGTGATGCATTGCGCGATCGGTCTGACTTGCGTGAGAGAGAATAACTTCCTTATGCTAAACTCCAATAAGACAGAGATTATTATAATGGAACAAAATATGTCAGATTACAAGTTGCCCATATATGATTGCACTGTGGTGCCGTTTTTTGGTACACACACCTGTATTGCATGCGTGTGTGTGAAGGGGTTCTTTTTTAATCTATACTGTCCTGCAATTGAACGTGAATACGTTTACTACTTAAAAACATCAAAGCTAAACATCATATCTAGTCAAACCGCATAACGACATCGCTACAAATACAGTATGGGATTAAAATCAACGGAAGCTACGTTACCTTGTTTCATCGACGCTTGGTGAAACAGCAGTGGATGTTTTCGGTTCAGATGCTGAATGTAATGATAATGTAATGATCCCAAACTTTAGACAGTCTCTCTCTGCCGTTTATGGACATATTCGCTCCGCCATCGCGCCAACTAAATTCAAAATGTACCACGCGCTATGATGTGCTTCCTGAACATTGAACAACGGTCCGTGTGAATCAGATCTCGGCGCGTGTAGTGCGCGTCATAGGAATTTAACGAGGCTTCGAGGCAGAATTTTTGCCTCGAGGAATTTTTTGAATCGAGTAAATCGAGTAACTCGATGAATCGTTTCAGCCCTAATGTGAATGCTTTGTTAAAGAAGAATGTCTTAAGTTTAGATTTAAATTGATCGACTGTGTCTGATACTCAAAATTTTTTTGGTAAATCATTCCAGAGCTTAGGGGCCAAGTAGGAAAAGGATCTACCACCTTTAGACACTTTTGATATTCTAGGGATAATTAAGTAATCAGAATTTTGTGATCGCAGTTTACGTGGTGGATTGTATTCTGATAGTAGTTCTTTAATATATGATGACACTAGGCCATTTAAGGCTTTGTAGGTGATTAGTAATATTTTAAATTGTAGGCTATGCGATATTTAACTGGTAGCCAGTGTAAAGATGCCAGAATTGGACTAATGTGGTCAAGCTTTTTAGATCGAGTAAGCACTCTTGCGGCGGCGTTTTGAACCAGCTGAAGCTTGTTTACCTGAATACATGAAAAAGTACTTTTATGTAGAAACAATACTTATAGTGTCGACCTCTGATTATTTACACAAATGTTACTTTTGTTATTTAATTGCGCTGCAAACCCGCATGCAAGCTTATTTGGCAAAAACTTCCACTTAAAAAAATCCACTTCTTTGGACAAGGCATAGTAAACAGTTGCAAAATGACTAAATGCCGATGCTGAAAGTCAAAATGAATGTACAAATGAAGAAACTGAAGCACACATTAGGTGATCCATGTGACTGCCATTTACTGTAGGTTTACTCTAAAAACTCTAAATAACTCTGGTTTTTTTTCTGTTCAGTTTTACACCTTACATAACACATTCTACAATCACAGGCTTAGTCTATGAAATGACATTGTGTGTGTGTTCAAATCTATGTAGTCTCTCAGGTCTACTGGTAACGTCTGGAGTGGAAAACACTGTCTGAACGCAGGAATTCTTTCCTGACAGCAAAGCTCTACCGGCGGACCGCTGTGTTCGTTGGTTTATGGAGGCAAAAATTCTCTGAAACTGCCAAGACAATTCATTCCCATAAAAAGCAGTGACTGTAGACGGCAAGTCTCCAGTGAAAACCTTGTGTCGGTCAATGAGTCGGATGGAAAGATGTTTTAACTGTGGGTAAAAGCTTCTGTTTACGCTGTTGAAAAGCTCTCAGTCTAAAAGGGGGTTATTTATCATCTGGGAGTAAATGTGAATCATCTACCAAGACACTCACAAGAACGTTTTCAACTGATGAAACTTTTTAAGCGTCATGGGAAGCCTGTAAAACAACAAATCACCCTTTGTGCTGTCTCACAAATGTCTTAAGTTAGCAATAACCAGCTCGTAATGTCAGTCTGTGCCAATAACACACAAAGGTCCAGATTTAGTAACAGCTTGCCCCAGTGCAAACCATCAGTTTGGTGTTAAATAACGACTTAATAAAGACACACAGTGGATAATTTATGCTGAAAAGCGTTAATTTGCGAATGATCTTATTGCATATGCATTTATAGGAGTTTCCCTTTCGGAAATTTATGGAAGGAGGGTATTTAAATGATTCACGCAATGCAATTTACTAATGTTTGCGCGTGTGATATTACTGGTATTTGTGCCATTATTTAAAAACCAAAAAAGCCTCTCTTAAATAATCATTTAGCGCTTGAAACGGCTGCAATGTTGCTGATAGAAGAGGCATCACAGATCAGAGAGCGTGTGATACAAAGGAGACGAGAGTTAGAGGAACATATTATTCAAATATATTATTTGCCAAGTCATGTTATTTTTAATTTGCTGGGGGAAATAAAAGAGGAATCACTGGGAGGAGTCACACAATAGCAAACGTTTCAAAACTTCTTGTAACCCTTCATCTTTTTGTCTTCTGGTTCTTTTCAGTGTATTATGGCTTTGTTAGCTGGTGGTGCTGAACTCAAGCGCATCGTGTGTTGGTAGATCACCAGCACCTCATCAGCTCTGATTATTTGTGACCCTGAACTCATTTGTGTTGGTCATTGAAATCAGCTGTTGCGCCTGTGTTATCTAATTTACGCTTTTTTAGTAAACATGTAGATTTTCCACTCCCATTGGACCTTTTTTGGAATTGCGCTCTCGGGCTAATTTGCCTCGGGCCTTAATTCTAAATGGCATTGATTCAACAAGGTGCTGAAAGCATTCTTTAGAAATGTTGGCCCATATTGACAGGATAGTATCTTGCAGTTAATGGAGATTTGTGAGATGCACATCCGGGCACGAAGCTCCAGTTCCACCACATCTCAAAGATGCTCTATTGGGTTGAGATCTGGTGACTGTGGGGGCCATTTTAGTACAGTGAACTCATTGTCATGTTCAAGAAACCAACTTGAAATTATTCAAGCTTTGTGACATGGTGCATTATCCTTCTGGAAGTAGCCATCAGAGGATGAGTACATGGTGGTCATAAAGGGATGGACATGGTCAGAAACAATGTTCAGGTAGCCCATGGCATTTAAACGATGCCCAATTAGCACTTAGGGGCGTAAAGTGTGCCAAGAAAACATCCCCCACACCATTACACCACCAGCAGCAGCAGCCTGCACAGTGATAACAAGGCATGATGGATCCATGTTCTTATTCTGTTTACGCCAAATTCTGACTCGACCATCTGAATGTCTCAACAAAAATCCAGACTCATCAGACCAGGGAACATTTTTCCACTCTTCAACTGTACAATTTTGGTGAGCTTGTGCAAATTGTAGCCTCTTTTTCCTATTTGTAGTGGAGGTGAGTGGTACCCGGTGGGGTCTTCTGCTGTTGTAGCCCATCCGCCTCAAGGTTGTGCGTGTTGTGGCTTCACAAATGCTTTGCTGCATACCTCGGTAGTAACGAGTGGTTATTTCAGTCAAAGTTGCTCTTCTATCAGCTTGAATCAGTCGGCCCATTCTCCTCTGACCTCTAGCATCAACAAGACATTTTCGCCCACAGGACTGCCGCATGCTGGATGTTTTTCCCTTTTCACACCATTCTTTGTAAATCCTAGAAATGGTTGTACGTGAAAATCCCAGTAACTCAGCAGATTGTGAAATACTCAGACATGCCACGCTCAAAATTGCTTAAATCACCTTTCTTTCCCATTCTGACATTCAGTTTGGAGTTCAGGAGATTGTCTTGACCAGGACCACACCCCTAAATGCATTGAAGCAACTGCCATGTGATTGGTTGATTAGATAATTGCATTAATGAGAAATTGAACAGGTGTTCCTAATAATCCGTTAGGTGAGCGTATATTGCATGTTCAGTAAAGAGAATTACAAAAAAGCTACAGTATACAGTATGTGACTCTGTGAAGAAAAATGATCCAATCTGTAACTGGAAAAACATTGTATGATCCAAACTGTGAGTTTTGTGACCTACTAAACCACTATAAAATGGTGAGTGTGGAGATAGCATAGAAATCCAGATTTTTTTCTTTGTTAAGAAACAACAGCATCAAAAAACAACAAGAATATCAGAGTAAACATTGTGGTCCGTGGCCCTATAGGCTTTGTAAATGGCAATATTTGGCATGTGGTGTAAACTAATTGAGGAACCCTGTGTTATGTGCTATCAACATTGAGTGGCATTTTCTTATCTGTGACTTCAGTTAATATTTCAGAATCTGAAGTATATAAATATTTCAGTTAAATTAGCAACAAATAATTGTGCTTTGATAGATATTTGTCTCAATATTCTACATTAAAAGTAATGTATTTTTATTCGGGCTACTTGCAAAACTGTAGAGTGCCTGCCCTGAAAGGCTACCAGAGATTTTGAAATTTTGCAAGCCTTGTTGACATTATAACAGCAGAAGTCATTTAGTTTCAAAGATTTATACTGTATTTCTGTTTTCCCTCATCTTGTCTTTCTGTACCCTGACTAGAAGGCGATGAGAACATCATCTCTCTCAGGACAGCAGGATGCCAAATGACGTGTGGCCAACATCACTTTCATGATTAATGATTAACTTTCACTTCAACCTGGAACACCACACAGAGAAAAGAAAATGACGTCTCTCATAGGACCGCCACATAAGTCTCTTTTGAACAGAAGACGTTTTTCCCAGCATAAGACTGCCTGATCTCTTGTGTCACTCCTCACCACACCGCTGGCAGTCAATGAGAACATAATGAACTAAAGCAGAAAATCATTTTTGCTTTTGTTTTTTATATCAATGAAGATAAATCACAACACTGCTGTGGGTTACGTATTTAACAATTCTAAGTAAATCTGAGAGATATGTTGCATTTGTCTTCATATTGTTTGTTTATGTGCTGTATCAGTAATCTTTCCCTGAACATTTCGGTCTTTATGACTGATGAGTTAACACAACTTTAGTTTTGTAACTTTTAATCCATGTCTCATAGCTTTAATCTCCTGTCATATACATATTTTATGAGGTGGCTAATTTGTATTAATTTGTTGGACCACATTCGTATATTTTTGTACGATATTCAATTTCGACCCTTTTGATGTTGAGGTTAGGGTTGTGGTTTCATTATTGTTTTTTTCTAATAATAGTACGTTTTTGTATGATTCACTTCGTACAAATTCATATGAATAAGCAAACACATTTTCATGAGATCAGGCTGGAAATATAATAGTTTGAACATCTTTATCTTATTTATATGTCAAACCTGTATGACTTTTTGTCTTATGGGCCTTATGATGTTATTTACAGATTAATGATGATGTTATAAACAGATGCCGCTCTTAAATTTCATTCTCAATCACTCCAGATCGAAGGTTTAATGGCTTTGATGTCAAATGTCATTGGTTCTTGTGTGTCTTGATGAAAAAAGATACACAGGTTTGTAATGACATGATGTTAAGATAAAGAAGATTGAATTTGTAATGCTTATATAATATCAAATTATCAGTGTTATTTAAATCAACAGGCTTGGATTGACCTCATCCTGACGCTGTACTTTATACTGCCAACAACAAATATTTTTCTTTGACGTGCTTGTCTGACAAACGGTCTTAGGCATTGACAATTTAATCTTTTTTAGGCAAAGAACAGACGTTCTCAGTTTCTTCTCAGACGTTCCTCAATTTTCAGCTCGTTTTTATAATGTAAATGTGGCTTCTTTCTTTATCCATCTGTTATTCTGACCCTGGAGGAATGAAGAGGATTCCTCACATCATTCAAGGACATCTAAAAAGAAATATCTAAATGTTTATTTGTGAAAACAAATCACCTCTTCATTTATGTTTTTTGTGAGAAAGCCCTCAGCGGCGTTGTTTGTATATTCTGACAGAAGATCAGTATTCATCAATCTAAATGTTTTTTAGTTTTTTGAGTGTTTATGTACACAATAGAAAGTTGATGATATATTGTGTTCTCTGAGCTGAAAGCAGATCAATCTTAAAACGATCATTAACGGTGATCTGTAATCACATTAACTCAGATGGCTTACATTTCAATGTCCTCACCTCATATATACAATTTATCAATCCAAAAGTGACAGGTGTCAATCTTACAACTGCAAAACAAGCAAAATCCCAGAACAATCCCGAAAACATGGACCTGGACTACATCTGCACAATCAATGAAAAAACTAATGGAGATTACACTTACTTACAAGTGAAACAATTACATAATCGCCAAAAGCCTCAATGAAAGCTGTCTATTTCCGTTAATTTCTGTGTGTTTCGCCAGTATGTTCGTGGTGAATCAGAGATTTTAAAATTGATAAGTTGCCGTGTCCATTAGCCACTCACTTTTTTTATTAAGAACATAATTGTTTGTTATTTGCATTATATTATTTAGTTTTGGATGTTTCACAGACAGTTATAAATCATTTTAAAACACAATTACATTACATTACAAGGTATACATTTCTCACACCAAAGGCGAGTGTCTTATCCACTGCGCCATCACCACCCCAGCATTATTTATTCAGCATGTTTGGTTCAAACCCATGACCTTTTGCAATGGTAACACATTGCTCTACCACTGAGCTATACAGGACCACAGTATAATTTCAATGTAAAACACAATCGACCTATGGCTATATAAATGCATTCTTATACAGTAAAACAGTTGTTGAGTCATGAGCAGATAGGGATTTTCTCTTTAATATTATTGACAAATGAATTATGTTACTGTAGCTTTAAGACATGAGAGAGATCTTTGCTCTGTACTCTTGCTGAATGACAGGTCATGTCTGTGTGCATGCATCGGGTGTGTCCTCATCAGTGGCGAACCATGGGTACTTCAGCTGGGCCTTCAAAATATGCAATGAAGTGCAAATGCCTCTCCATCCATAATACTAGGCTATTCGTATTTCATTAAATCATACAGTGAACGTGTAAAAATTCTGAGCACGCAAAGTTAAATTACAGAATGGTCATTGTCTGCCTTTAAATGCAGTTTTAAAGTTTAAAATTACGTTAATCTAACTGATAAACACAAATACAGACTCTGCTGCTCTGTAATGACAGGGTCTCTGTAAATTTGCATTTAACAAGCTTAAATTATGTTCTTTAATTTATTTTATTTTTTGGAAATATATATTTAGCTGTAGGATACCTTGTTAGTCTTTTTCATAAGGGGAAATATAGCACCCTGCGTTCTCAGTGCACCTCCTTGTGGCTCATAACTGTTATAAGATATCCAGGGCTCGCAAAATCTCTAACCCGAGCCCCGAGGGCTACCAAAATGTCTCTCCGCACTGCCCATCGGGTATAGCGGGGAAAAAAATATTTGAATGTTTTCGCATTCTCTCAGATTTAGTTAGGAAATTATATTGTATGTAATTCGGCGTCGTCTGTCAGTCATTACTATCCTCACGTAACAAGTGAAACTGTCAGGAAGTAAAAGTATAATTAAACCCATTATTTTTCTCACTCGTGTTCATGTCATATGCACAGTCTCCTTTGCACGCGCTTCTCCCGGCTGTGCTCTTCACGAGTACGCCCTTAAGTAATTTCGTTTTTACCTCAGCCCTATCAAGCTAACCACAACGTCAACCACGTTTTCCGCCATTTACCTCAACCACTCTCACCGCAGAAATTCGGGCCATTAGACTGTATTAATATTAACGGTCTATGATCTTCGTCTTTGGTGTTCAACAGCTGCTCGCATCCAGTTTGTTGCATGCTTAGGGCTTCATGAAGGCTTACAATGTTTTGTTTTTTACCCGCTCCTTTGAAATCAAAACGTGATTGGTCGATTTGCCCGTCACTCTCCACACCAAAACACATAGCTTGGCCTTCCCTGGGATTCATGAAGTCCTAACCAATGAAAGAGCCAGATAACCGGGCCTTAATAGAGACAGATGATTCTGATTGGATTAGATGTTTTCATGACATGAACCTGACAGTAAGCTTAACGTTAGAACATAGATGAGAGAAAATATATTACATGTATAGTATTAAATTAAATTAAATAGAAATTTTAAAATGTAATAACATATTTTTATTGAATAATATATTATTTATTTGTATTATTATTATAAAAATCTTTTAATTACTTTTTTTAGGCCTTCTCTGAAGGCGTAGAAGGCCCTGAAGGTTCCCCACTGGTCCTCATAGAAAATACACAGATCTCTGTAGAGTCAAAGAGAGAAATCCATATTTGCAGGTTGCACATGAGCAACAGGTTGTAAAAATGCTTGCACTGCAAAAATGGTCTCAAATTGCGGCAGCATGAAGGAGCCCTTTTATGACCAAAGTAAATAAAAAGATTGGTTCATGAGATCTGCAAATTTAGTAAGTCTCGATCGAGTCATTTAATGCAATGATTGACAGATACTGTTCTACTGACGATCAATTGAAGCACCCCCAGAGGTGGAAAGAGTAATAAAATATTGTACTCAAGTAAAAGTAAAGTTACTTTTATAATATTTTACTTAAGTAAAAGAAAAGTAACTGGTCTAAAAATCTACTCAAGTAAAAGTAAAAAGTAAGTCATTTTAACTTTACTCAGAGTAAAAGTTACTTTTTTATTACAGCAGGGAGAGGTGGAGGATTCTAGTATAGTTCAAAAACGACAAGGGAATATAAATCTCGAACTAGTTGTTTTTAATTGTAGGAACATCTTTACAATTAAAGTGCAATAACAAAGAGTTTATAAAATTAAAAGCTTTTTTAAACTAAGAAACATTTATGGAATTTTTTATAATTTTTACATGTGAGTTATGCACTTTTGAAGGTGGTCAGCAGCTAGTAAATACAATCACTATAGTAAGGTTGTAATTGATGTATTGCTGGTAACATACATTATTTTATTAAACTATAGTTTAAATGAGCTTATAATGAGATGAGTGCCATGTCTATATTTGACACGTTTATTTACGTTTTCCCTGACCTGGGTACCTGATGTCAGACCTTTATTCTTCTCTCTCTCTCTCTCTCTCTCTCTCTCTCTCTCTCTCTCTCTCTCTCTCTCTCTCTCTCTCTCTCTCTCTCTCTCTCTCTCTCTCTCTCTCTCTCTCTCTCTCTGCAATGTCTAATGCCCTGCACATTCTCGAGGACGTTCTAAAGTTGTGTTTGACTTGACGCGAAGCTGCTAGACCTTGGAAGATAATGTGCATGGTATTAAAAACGCGTCATGCAAATGAGCGGTAAAAACCCGGTCGGCAATTTCGTACTCAAGAGCATGAATACCTTTCATAGGAATGAAACACTCGCTTCGCGTCAGTGGAAAGTGGTAGCTTAAATATGGCCAGGGGTTTCTTTCATTAGATTTGAACTGAGGCGGGTCTGCATTAGCGCGCGCCTGTCTCGTCCGTCTCCATGGTTCTTTTTGCGCTTCCCCCGCCCATCAATCATCCCTTGGGCATCTTTATCACCTTGCTTTTTTAAAATATTGGTTACTCAGCTGTTTCGTCCTATTTTCTTACCATTGTCGCTTTGGTTTAGGGTTAGATTTACATAAAATGACATCCCTACCCAAACCCAACTCTAACCCCAACACCAGGCGACAATTGATTAAAGTTTAGAAAATATAAAAGAATACATCAGAAAAAGTAAAAACCAATAGTTAAAGTGACATACTAACGCAAACACCAAATCTAACCCTAAACTGAAGCGACAATGGTTTAAAAATAGGAAAAAGCAGTTGAGTAACCAATCCGTGAGAATGCCACGGAAAAGAAAGTCCGTGGCAGGGCCACAGAAATATGCGAAGATCCGTGAGAATGCCACGGAAAAATGAGCAAAAAATTCTGTGACTATCCCACGTAACTTTGTGAGATCATGTTGCTTTTTTTCCGCATTTGTAAATGTGTACGACCAAAAATTATAATTTCAGTTTTGCGCTTATTTAACTGAACGAGATTATCTGACATCCAAACTTAAACTTCATCCAAACATCTACGGAGTGTTGCACAGGGATCAGAACAGTTGGGCTTTAAAGTCAAATATCTGCGTATCATCTGCATATAAATGATATGAGATGCCATATTTGTTGAAATCCTATTCAATGGGAGCATATATATTAAAAACAAAACTGGACCCAAAATGGACCCCTGGGGAACCTCACTAGTAAGATGCATTGGGTGCGATAAAAAATTTCTAACCTTCACTATAAAAGATCTTTGCTCTAGGTAAGAAGCAAACCATGAATGCACCGTATCTTGTATTTCAACAAACTGCTTTAACCGGTTCAGAAGAATCGAATGGTTGATGGTATCGAACGCTGCAGAAAGATCCAACAGTATTAAGGCAGCATGGTTCCCTGTATCATTTATAAGCAACAGATAATTTACTACTTTTAAGAATGCTGATTCAGTACTATGTTTACATCTAAAACCTGATTGGAATTTATCCAAGATATTAGTTAAGAAAGTGTTTAATTGCCCATCACTGAAATTCTAATGGTTTTATTAGGAATTTTATTGGTTCTATGTATTGGTTCTAATGGAATATGGCCCAAAACACATTACAGTGTAGTGGTTTTAATTATAAAAACGAATGGTTCCTATTGGCATTTTAATGGAAACCATTAGATTTTTCTGTAATGGTTTTGTTGTTTTTTCAGCAGGGACAAAGTGTATGAAAACTTCCGTTTGAACACTTTCATTAAAACAAGAGAACCCCTAACCCCAACTTCACAGGGGTGACAGCAAATCATAAAAAACGTACGAGTTTTCATATGATTTATTCTGAATATGCACAAATTGGCATGAGATGGTGTTGAAAGGTTATATACAGCATTCAAGAAACCGGTGAAGTAAGAGCCATTTTGTTTTATTAAAGGTAAAATGGTAATATGTGCTATAGGAGCACCCATATCCTTTACTTTTATTTTGAATAGGACTTTTAGTTTGATAGAGCTTGAGGGGGCCTTTAAGGAAATACGTTAGAGGCATATAGTTCTTTACAAGCCTTTTGGAATTTGAACATTTTTTAGTTATTTTGATCTCTCATTGGATATACTTTGTACCACTTTAATCATCTTGCCTGCTAATCATTTCTAAGCCATTTGGAGCATCCTTGTTTTATTAATGTTTGCCAACTTGCATGCCTGCTCGCCTGTCTACCATCCATCCATATCACCCTTTCAAAGGTACAATTTAAGATTAATTTGAATGCTTGTCAAAGGAGAGACTAACGCCAAACTCACTTTGGAAGTTTTGACATTAAGAAAGAGCCCTCGGTGAGACTAAATGAGATGTTTTTTTGATTTGTGTTTGTTTCTGGAAAACTTAAGACTATTCAGACAGGATCAAAATGACCTCGCACATAACACTCCGTCCCAGACAAAAGTTTATCTTAAAATGTCAACATCTGAAACCTGCCGTGTTTGCTAATGCACCACTGAAATATTTTCCACAGTTTGTGTTAGAAACCAACAGAAGACATCGACCAGGGTCTCTTGTGTTCCTTTCCATAAAATCTCTATGTTTCCTCGTAATATACTGGGATCAAGCGATCTGTACGCTACACGGTGATGTCATAATGACTAAAGCATATGTGATGCGGCCTGGCAGTGTCTGTGTGCACATCCCAAAAAGATTTATCGTGTCAATTCAAATCTCACCACTAGGGCTGCACAATAAATCGCATGTGATAGTCATGCGCATCACGTCAGTTGATTAGTAGTAAATCGCCATCAACTGCTTGGGATTTTTATCTGTTTATCACCCAGCAGGCACAAAACTGATGGGTTATAAAGCACAGCTCTCATCAAACAACGCATGCTGGATTTCAGGTTTCATTCATGTCTCAAGTGCAGAAGTTTCATACTTTATTCTGTCATGATGTCCCATTGACTGATTTTATTCATTTAATTTCCCTTTACATACTTTATGACATCAGTAATACTTTCCATTACAGTCTTCCTGTCAACCGTATTAATCTCAGAAATTATAACAGGATTAAAAGAGCAGCTTATAATCAAACAAAATAATTTCTTATTAATAACCTGCTTTTCATTAGTATTAAACGTTATTATACAGCTATAATGGAAAGTATGACCGTAGTCCTATTTATAGGTTACAGTGGGTCATTACAGATTTGAATGCTGTCTGAAACAAACACATCTTGTTAAAATTATGGAGAAAATGACCTGCGATTATTCAGCTCAATTATGAAAACTGAAGAGGAATGTCATAATAACTAAAGCTAATATTTTTGTTGCATCCAAATCTTATGACTACGTAATTCACCGTTATTATATAGATGAGAACCGGGGCAAAAGTAAAGTGG
The DNA here is from genome assembly GCF_030506205.2 of Paramisgurnus dabryanus. Lineage (NCBI taxonomy): Eukaryota > Metazoa > Chordata > Actinopteri > Cypriniformes > Cobitidae > Paramisgurnus > Paramisgurnus dabryanus. The sequence continues at coordinate 9,906,898 of NC_133348.1, forward strand.
GATGAAAATATCAAAGTGATTTTGTCTGAGACCTGATAACATTTGCATCCCTAACTATGACATCATTTTTAGCACAACCCTTGACAGATATTGTGTTATTTACTCACCACTTTCCATGAGTAGATCCAGAAAGGTGTTTTCAACCATGATAAGTAAATTCCTAACGTGGTCATTTTTTTCTTAAAAACGCATTGGTTTCATGTGTTACAGCAGTGGTTCTCAAACTTTTTCAGGGTGCGGCCCCCCTTATGTAAGGTGCATTCCTTCGCGGCCCCCGAAATAAAAATTTAGGACAAAACAGTTTATTTTAACATTTTAATTAAACAAAACATATTACATTATACCTAGTAGTGCTGTTGGTTAGTTGGCTTATTTTTTTAGGTTTAATTACACAAAAGTCATGAAAAAATTAATGTATGTTATAAATGTCATCAAACTGGGGCCCCCCTGGCACCATCTTGTGGCCCCCAGATTGAGAACCACTGTGTTACAGTACTGATCAATCTACAGGTTATTTAGTGCTCTATCACATCCTGAAGTTTGCCTTCTCAGAGTTTTTCAAAATTAAAGTAAATCGAGTTTAAATGTGAACACTTGTTACTTTTGTCCCGCTGCTTATATGTTAAAAATGTATATTATTTTAATTTGATTTAATTTAATTTTCATAGTGTTCAAACTATTAAAAATATATTTTATTCTCAACAATTTAAGTTTGTACTGTTGGTTGCTTTTGAAACATTTGATAAAACTGAAATTTAACATGAAAATGAAATGTTCAAATATGTTTGCAGTTACTTAATATTTACTTAATCTTTTTTACTTTATTTTATAAAAGCAATTAGACAATCAAGACAAAAGTCATAATATGAATTAAAGCACAGATGTTTAGACATTCTGTGATCTTTGGCCACAACATTAGACACAATAAGAAATCATGTTATATTTCTGTCCGCTCATTGCTTTGAGCTCATAGATCTGCATCACGGTTTTGAATGAGACAGAGGCTTTCGTAATGATTACCAGTGGAAGTAAAGGGCACGCATGGGTTTTGCATACACAGATAATGAAGGGATCACATGGGAACAATCGTTCCTTTAAAGCTGTGAAACTTTTAACAAACACCCAGATATTTTAGAAGATGAGATTATGAAGTCCTGAGAAAATTCTCTTCCCACAACGCACCTGCATACAGCTGTGCCTACACATCAAAGTTTCATGCCAAATTATGAACATAAATGAAGGATAATAATGACACAGGGGAGTCCAGAGTAACATGAATAATCTTACTGGAATGACTTCACGATCCCTGCTGTTCCAGCTTGGGTTTAAATATAATTTATAAGCAATCAGTGGTTAAAGCGAGCAGGTGTTTTGATGGCACATGAGTTTAATTACGGCTAAATGACATCATCACGTTAAAACCATTTATTTTTGACAGATGCTGAAGTCTTAATGAGGCAATGACAGAAAGACCATTATAGGCCTTTACACCAGTGCTTCTCAAACTTATTCCCCCCCTTGTGTACGGTGCATCCTTTCGTGGCCCCCTAAGAAAATTTATGACATAAACAGTGGGGGCTGACGACTTCTCTTCTGAGTGGTGAGAATATTAAATATGTGTTCTGAGTGTCATGTGAACCATGTGCAACACGTGTTTTGTCAAAATAAGTGCCTGCTGCACAGGCGTCGAAACTGTTTATAATAAAAGAGACGCTCACGTTACAACATACTCGCAAGACGCTCGCCTAACACTAAACTTTGATTACAGATGACATTAAGAGAGTATCTGTGCAGCAGGCACTTATTTTGACAAAACACATGACCCTGCTAAAAAAACAATAGACACCATCACAGAAATTCTAATGGTTTTATTGGGAATTTTATTGGTTCTAATGGAATATGGCCCAAAACACACTACAGTGTAGTGGTTTTATTGGTAAAAGCTAATGGTTCCTATTGGTATTTTAATGGAAAGCATTAGAATTTTCTGTAAAGGTTGTATTGTTTTTTCAGCAGGGGAGGCACATTGTTCACATGACATGCCAAACACATATTTGGACATCACAAGCCACACACATGATATACATGTTGTGACGGGCTTCATATTGTGTGCCCTTGAAACCAAACTTAAAGCTTCAATTAAACCCTATTTTGAGAACCACTGCTTTGCACGTATACAGTTTGTTAAACTCAGCTGGTCATGATGATGGTGGTCTGATCTATGGGTGTGAGGAGCGTCTGAAGCATTATGGCCGTTTCACACGGTACGCGGTAAGCGGCAAAATCGCCGCGCGGCTTCAGCTTTTCTCTTGTCGTTGGAAGCGTTTTGTGCAGCATTTAGTGCAAATAAGTTTATCTTCAACAGCGCCTGTCATGAAGTACCATGTCCAGAGAAGGAATAGGATTTTGGGTGCATGAGCAAGGCGTGTGGACCAACTCCGCTTCACCTCTGTAACCACCCCCGTTTTGCCGCTTTCCACAAGTCTCCTATTGAAGAGAACTAAAAACTCGCGGTTGCCGCGTACCATGTGAAACGGCCTTAAGTCAGTTGTCAAAAGTCAATAATTCATCATACACAACTTAAGTGTCTCAGTCTGTGGTGTCATGTATAGACAACCCAACATCAAGTTGTGGTATCGTCACAAAATATTGGATTTATTTATTTGTTGTCCGCTTTATTGTGTCACAAATTTCTATAAATTCGTGTTGTTTTCTTTTTTTTTAATTCAATTTTTTTCATTGTTACTTGGGGTTGGGTTTAGAATGACTTTCTGTTACATTTCAGACATCCTAACCCCTAAACCCCAACCCCAATTGAAAATAGTTTAGAAAATCTGAAGAAAACGCGTCCTGGCCGGGATTTCGTATTTGTTGATCGCATTCACCATTCAGTTAAAAACATAAAACATACAATCATAGTTTCATTCTTATCTTAAAATGTAACGGTTGTTTTTCTGTGATAATAATAATAATCCTCTATGACGTATGCGGTCGACAAATACGACTTCCGCAAGATGCACCTGAAATCCTGGCCAGGACGCGTCCGGGAAGAATGGCACTTATGGTCACCCTATCTAAACCCAAACCCCAAATCTAACCCCAACCCCAATTGACAATAATTTAAAAATAGAAAAAAAGGAAAAACACAAAAAAAACACGAAAACAAAAGTCGTGCTATAGTCTCTATAACAGGAGTGCCCAACCATGCTCCCAACCATCCCCTATAGCAGGGGTTCTCAAAGTTTACATTCAAAGGTCCAAATCTGAATTCTCATCATTTTCATAGGTCCGGAAAAAATGGTTATTACAAAAATTGTCAAGCATAGTAATAACTTTATGTAAATCGTTTATATAACAAATCAACACAAATGGTTTGGGAAAAAAATAACAAGTGTATTTTGCATTTAAAGTAAAAACATTTTTTAAACATAAACACAAGAAATATGCCAAAAGTAACCAGGTGCAAGATACAGAGCAACCTAATGAGAGAAATGGCACTGTTTGTTTTCCATCAGATGCATAAACCATGGCAAAAAAGTGTGGTTGGTAGGCAGAGACACTGACCAAAATAAGGGGTGCACCTATAAATTGGCTGATGATGCTTCCTATGCTTCTCAATGAATTAAAGTGAAATGCCGCTACATCCAAAAGCCAGGGGGCGCTCTCGGGCAGAAACTTAATATGCGCTGCAGACGAAGAACTAGACACACGCAGCTCAAGGAAATGTATTAAGGATATATTTATATTGCTGTTCTTCAAACCTTTTCAGGTATTTTCATGATAATAAAGAATATGTATAAAGATTATGTTTGACGAGTGTTGATTTTTCAAATGCATGTTTTAAACGACTCAAACCAACAGTGATTTCAGATTGATAAGGACTTAATGATCAAAAGCCGTAGTACATGAAGTAGCTGTGCATAATATCTGGGTGTGATGGCTACAGCGTGACACAGGAAATTTTTTAATAACTCGTTTTATTTTCGCCCCAGGAATACTCTTAGATCTAAAAAGAAAAGAAAACTAAACGAATGGTTTACAAGTTTAATATGCATTTGTAAAGTAGCAAATGCACACATTTAATCAATCACATAGAAATTAATGCACTTGTACTATGAAGTGGACGCGGGTCCGGATCAAGTTCCCGTCGGGTCCGGATGCGGACCGGAGTCCGGACTTTGAGAACCCCTGCCCTATAGGGACACACAAACTATTTATAGAGATTCATGCTGAGTGACACAAACATTTTCTTTTTAGGCATTTTTAGCCTTTTTCGGGAATGCTAATTAAAAATTAGTTTAAAAGGGAATTAATATAAACAGTTTTATATAAAACATGTTTCTGAGTTGGTTTTAAAACGTTGTTTTGTGGTTGCTAAAGTGTTCTGAATGATGACTGAATGAGAATAATGAGCACTTTTTAGTGGCCCAAGTTAAAATGAATACTAGAAATAAACAATAATGATGGTTGCTACCATACCAAAGGAAAAAGTGCACGAAGACAGAATAAAAAACAAAAATCTGAAGAAGCAAACGACAAACAGATTGTGAGAGTCTACAATGAAGTCCTCGTTCTAACATAAATGAGTTTTTGCCAAAGTGCAAGATGTCAAGCATATATCTTCATAACAAGAGTAAACATATAAATAAAAATATTACTGGGTGACATTTAGCGGGAGTGACAAGTAATTGAATCTGGCTTTTTTGTCTTTTACGACATTGTTTTTAACCCAGACCGGCATATGGACCTTGTTATGAAGCACTTGGCTCAATCAAAATGGGCCAGTTGTTTATTTACATATGAGAGTTTTTTCATCTGATTGGTGATTCCAACCATTTTAAAAAGAAAGATTACCTTGACTCAAATCCTAGCGAGCTGCCTACAGACATTTAAACTAATGCAAAAAAGTCCAGCTTTTATAACTCCCCAAAGCCATGAATTGAAGTAGTGATTGAGTTATTTTCCCTGTTGTGACATACAGTACATCCGAATTAAGTGGCTTCTGAAATGATAAAAGCAGTGTTTGAATTATGTCAAAGATTATGGCTGGGTGCCCTATCTAAACCTTTAGTCACCCCCCACCATTATAGTTTTTTTAAAAAGCACCCAACCCTAAAGATTACTAAAGATTATAACTAAAGATTCTTACAACCAATGAGGTGAAAATAATCCACACGCAAGTCTGTCAATTTCTCCAGAAAACAGCGTGAGGCAATTTAGTGAGTCTTTTGGATTAGATTATTGCGAAATTGGGACAAATAATAGACAGTTTTAGCAGCGCAGCACAAGATTTAAAATTCATGTATTTTAATAAAAACCAGGGGACCCCCTCAATGCTTATAGGAGGTCCATAAGCACCCCAGACCCCCTTAATTCGAACACTGTATTAATGGTAGGGCTGAACTTGAATCGAAAACTGATTGAATCGTTAGAAGTTGGGTCACGTTTTACAGTTTCATTGCAACTTTAAAGTGCATCTATTTCATTGCTAAAAACTATGTTATTTTGTGTATTTGGTGTATGTTTGCACGGTTTATGGTTCACATTATTTTCCACATACCATATATTTTTGTACCTCTAGATATCCTGCTTTCTTCAAACGCACAGTTTTTTTATCAAAGCTTATCGAGTTGAAAAGCTCTGTGTCTCTGATTGGCCAGCTAATCTGTACATTGTGATTGGCCTGAGTACCTTCTCCATCAGCAATTAATCTGGATATACAATACACTTTCATCAGGTAAGTAGCAAATATGAAAAAACAAAAAAAGAATAGACTATATTAATCATAGACGTAAGTCATACATACCACGTAATATTACAATAGGTAGCCTGTAGTTATGAAATACTTAGAGAATAAATCATTTATAATTTTCCATATATTCTTACCCCCTTTTTACTCCAAACTTAAAATATTGTTCCCTTATACCTACAAGTACGTACTGTAGAGCAGTGTTGTGCCTGAACGAGTTCATTGAACGAAAGTTCATGAACTAGTTCATATTTTGGGCGAACGTGAACTGAACGTACTGTATTACTGCCTGATGAACGCAAGATGAACTCGTTCATTCTGGGGCTTGTGAACGGCACGTTCTCTCACTTTAACGTCATTCAGTCGGGTGCCAGATTTCTATAGTCTTGCAGGCGAAAACCCGTCTAAAACACACTGTAAACAGGCCTTAATGTGTAGCGGAAAAAACACCCAATCTGGCAACACTGCCACCAGGCTGCATACGTCATCAGAACAACACTGACTGGACGCTGCTATCCAAATCCCTGCCGCGCCACTCGCATAGTTTAACATTAAATAACATCATATTTGTCCTAAATCGTTAACGATTAACAAAGGCTGCTTACGCATATTCTGGATCTTGAAATAGACTTTGACTAAGCTCACGCTGTTTAACGTGCACGTGCGGTGTGCAATACCTGCAAGTTGTCATACACGCAACGCCTCGCAGCGCTTCTCGCCCGGAAAACCCCTTGAAGCACCAGGCTAGCCTTTCAAGGTATGTGCAAGCAAATACAAAAAATAAAAGACAGTCAATGCTCGTAAACCCTGGTTGGATAAGGGTTTAAAGTTGGATATGAAGAAGAAATCTGATGCATTTAGCTTCAGTGTTAAAACTGATAAAATAATTACTGTCTGTGGTTCTATATGGGCTATAATGGCAATATTTAAAAAAAAAATAATATGGGGAAAAGAACTATAAATTAGTTCATTTTTGGAACTGTGAACTAGTTCAAAATTTGGAAATATGAACTATGAACTGAACTAGTTCATTTTAAAATTTGTGAACTGTGAACTGAACTAGTTCATGTAGAAAGTGAACTTTCCCAACACTGCTGTAGAGGTACCCTGTTGTTACAAATAGGTACGCTGTAAATTCGGTTTAATTACGCGGTACATTGCGGGTCGTAATATAAAGTGTTACCGAAAGTAACCGAAGTCTTTATCTTTACAGAATAAAACTAAAATAACAGCCTCATCCTCTGGGAACCTGAAATCTACAGTAAGATACTGTACTGTAAGAAATTATACTGCATTTCAACTGTAAAAAAATAGGTGTAATTATGCAGCTGGTTGCCAGTAACTTACTGTAGAAGATAAAGACTGAAAATGTTTCATATTCATTTAACTTTGAACAAACGGTTGTCAGTAAATAACATAAATGTAAAATCTACAGTAAGTTACTGGCAACCAGCTGCCATACTGTAATTTCTACAGAAATTGTTTACAGTGTACAGAATATCAATAACATGTCCCCAAAACTTTCATCTTGCCTAAAAACACACAGTTTAGTACTTAACATTTACTCTTTTCTTCATTTGTTATGAGAGCAAAGCATGCTGGGAACTCAATCATCTGTATGAAAATGATTGATGTTGTCTCAACACAAATGGATTAAGCAAACTTACAACTCATCTTAATGAAGTAAACTGAGCAAGCAGTTAATTGTGAGTTGAGTATTTTCTAAATGAAAAGATAAGTTATGTTACCTACCTACCTATTTATGTCAGTATGCATTGCAATTGTGTTTGAACAAAGACTAAAACAAATGTTTAACATCCTTAAACAAAATGAACAACCTTTAAAAATCCTTTTGTGAGTGTGTTGAGTGTTTATATATTCTGGTTAACCGCCAAGGCTGCCCACTACTTTCCAACATCAATAAAATATCACATTTTCTGTAATCAGCAGTGATTTGTTAACTCAAATGGATGATACGATGACATTGAGGACTAAGTTTATGGGTCTTAACTGCAGCGGTTAAAGAGATTTAATAGCTCGTATAGATGCTCTTCAGGCAGTTTTTTTATGGACCATAGCGAAGAGTAGTTCAGATAATTATTCACCCATCATTAGTGCATTATAACACACCAGTTTCTGTTTAAATCAACCCTCCGAAATTACAACATTTACCATAAAAAGACACCAATATTAAAGCCAAACTCTGCTAATGTTGTCTGATCTAATAAGAGCCTCTGAAAATTGCTGCTCATGGTTTTTTATAATAAGAGTATGAGTTAGTATCAGGTTTATTTATTTAAAGAACTAGAAGTTTTCACACATAATGTAAAAGACCCAATATAAAATGTTAATAGAGATTCATTCATGTTGACTTGGACCAGTGCTTTAGCGAGTTTTGTACAGCAAGCACCAATCAAATTCAAGTCTTTGATATTCTGTCACTTCAAACAACACCCTCATCTCACTGTACAGGTGTGTGTTTGCTCACATCATCTACCATCAGTAAATAAGCCATGTCTCGTTTACAGTATAACATTTACCTATTCTGTTATTTATCATCATCTGATGTTGAGACAGTGAAGGTCAGATGACTCTGAGAGCAGACAGCTCACAAAAATCTAAATTTGATCAGAGTTCATTTATTATCTTCCATGTGCGTGCATTTGGTTGTAAATGGTTTTCACACATCCCAGATGTTAAGGCTCATAGCAGAGAAGAAATCCTGCAGGTCTGTAGAGTCCAAAACAGGATGACGAGGAAATGAACCCTGAGTGATTTCATTGAGACGGGATGTTACAGACCACCCATCAAACACCAGAAGCACTGTTAACTCCTTAAACCTTCATGACTTCTTTATGCAGCCACTTTTAAAAGAAACCAAACTATTCCTAAACTTTCATGTCGATCCTGAACACAAGAATGTTAAAGGATTAGTCCATTTTCATAAAAAATCCAGATAATTTACTCACCATTATTTCATCCAAAATGTTGATGTCTTTCTTTGTTCAATCGAGAAGAAATTAAGTTTTTAAGGAAAACATTGCAGGATTTTTCTCATTTTAATGGACTTTAATGGACCCCAACACTTAATACTTAACTCAACACTTAACAGTTTTTTTCAACGGAGTTTCAAAGGACTCTAAACAATCCCAAACGAGGCATAAGGGTCTTATCTAGCAAAACGATTGTCTTTTTTGACAATAAAAATAACAAATACACTTTTAAAGCACAACTTCTCGTCTATCTCCAGTCCTGTGACCTGCCGGCGCGACCTTTACGTAATACTTCATCACGTCAAGAGGTCACGAATGAAACTATGCCCCAGTGTTTACAAGTATGGAGAAAAAGGACCGTTCTGATGTTGTTGTATGTGGAATGATAGTAATTAATGTCTTTGTGTCAGTTTATTGTTTAAAATGCTCCGCAAATGTGCGTTTCATATGTGTAACACGTGACCTTTCAACATCACTATGCAATTACGTGAGGTCACGCCAGCGCATCACAGGACAAGAGATAGACGAGAAGTTGTGGTTTAAAAGTGCATATTTTTTATTTATCTTGTCAAAAATGACAATCGTTTTGCTAGATAAGACCCTTATGCCTCGTTTGGGATTGTTTAGAGTCCTTTGAAACTTTGTTGAAAAAAACTGTTAAGTGTTGAGTTAAGTGTTAAATGTTGGGGTCCATTAAAGTCCATTAAAATGAGAAAAATCCTGCAATGTTTTCCTTAAAATTTTTTATTCTCGACTGAACAAAGAAAGACATCAACATTTTGGATGACATGGTGGTGAGTAAATTATCTGGAGAAAATTGACTAATCTTTTAAAGATCCAGTAAATTACTGACATCATCACACCACCAATATATCAAACATACATGCTTTAAAAATATATAAGCTGCATTTTCTGCTTTTGAATCTTTTAGATTGTCTTACCCCATTGTAGATGTAAATGTGTTTTTACAAACTGAGCGACAATTCAAAATGATTTCTGTTGTAATCAATAGCGTTGAACCCAGAACATTCTTTGACACTTTGTGTAAGCTCAACCCACATGAATTATGATGCATCTATTTGAATTTGTGTTTTAGAGAAGAAAAATGACTGGATTTTGAGGAATGATTGTAAAGCATCGTTCATGAACACAGAGACCACAAATGTGTATTCAGTAAGTAAACAGAGCAGAATTTGATTTCCTCTTGATTATAAATCTGCTCTGAATCATTCATGATTCATTATCAATCTCTCTGACAGCTATCTGTTTCTTTAGCAATTTTAAAATAACCACAAAAGCCGTTTCTCAGCCAGTTTCTTTTAAATGAATGCATGATAAATGTGATCTCACTGTTCTGCTACTGAAGTCACATTTTTCACATTTTAAGTTTTGTTTATTTCTGAATATTCTTTTTGCTTTTCTGTACGTCTCACTTGTCTTCTCTTGCAGCTTCTCAACAATGCCCCATTTTAAAAACTGCTACTGATGAAACTTGAATTGAATCACCTACAGCAACCCACAGCACATACAGAGAACATCTGGGAAATGAACTGCTGTTTCTACTCTTTATTAAAATACACAGTCTCAGAGTCTCATTCACACTTATCAGATAAATGCCAACAAGCCTTAAAGGTGCCGAAGAATGCATTGTAATAATCTGTTAAATTATTCTGTGATATCTACACAGAAGGTTTGTGGCTTTATTAAGTGCAAAAATGATCCAGAGTCAGTTTTACATGTGCATATACAACCCTAGGATTTGTCTTTATAATGAAATGGTCTATTAATATCTTATCTGAAAGGGTCATGAAAAATAATGTTGAGCTCTGCTCTGATTGGCTGTTTCTCCTTCAGTAGCTCTGTGTGTGTGTAAACAATCTTATGTTTGAGTCTGTGTCAGATTTTGAGGAATAATCAATTGTTTGGAGATTGTTAATGGACGTTCTGAGTGGTAAGTTTGTGGTTTTTTTTCAGTATGAACCTGCAAAACGTAAATGTAACTTCAATAGTAGAACTAGAATATAGCATTAACTAGCATATAGCATTAACTAGCATATAACATTAACTAGCATAGCATTAACCTCTTGAAAAGCACGCCCACTCTGGCCCAAACCATGAAAAGACCTACTTTCTAAACCACCTTACTAAACCATTTAAAGTATTAGCACAACTATGTTATCATTAGAATGATATCATTAGACACTTTGAGCTTCATTTTCCAGGTTTCAACATTTTTTTTAAGGCTGAAGGCTTTATAATATTAATAAATATTATATAAATATGTTTTAAATATTATATAAATATGTTTGTGAAACCTAGAAATGCAATGATGCCAAAGCCACAAATCTAAAGAAGTTATGTTTCACGTTTGAGGTCAATAGGACCAAAAATGAGGTTCTTGCCAGGGTTTGTGTAAGACTAGTGCCTTTTCTAAGTGCCAGTCAGCCCCAAAATAAAAGTTTTTTGTTTACATGCATACACGTTCCTTATTATTATTATTTATCCTAATGATAGCGTATAACATGCAGTTTCCACACCAGGAAATAAAACTTCACACAAAGATCGTTGGATTCGTTATCTAATTGGCTACACGTTCTGTCTATCAATATTTTCCATGAAGTCATTGGAGGAACGAGCGAGTCAGATGACGTTGTGACGATGTCATCAGAAAATAAATTAATAAATATATTACTAATTTGACTTGCATTCATCTGTCATGATGCATCTGTGAAAATGTATTGTGCTCATTCTTTTGTACTAAAACATATGTCAATATGCTATGGATACGGATAAAGATGTCAATGGGTTAAGTCCAGCCTTTTTTACCTATATATTGATGACGAGGTAAGATGGTGTACTGGTGATATTGCATAAGTTCAATCCTTTCTCATAAAGTTGGGGGGTTTTGTGTACGACTACACAGACACAGAATACACAAGATCCTTGTACGTTTTCTCGAACTATAATTTAATTTATGACAGTAACCCTGTCTGGCACCCCAGCAAAGAACCTAACTAAAAGTGGGGGAAAACGTTACAACGTCACGATATTTGACAGCACTGTTTGGATATTAAGTATTATACTCCCGCCTACTTTTTAAAACAAAGTTTGACCGCGGGTTTGAACGCGAGTGTAATCTCATATACAAGTGTTACGATGTAAACAGTCCTCAGATTGTATATTATATTCTATTACAAGACGTTTATGTGAAATCTGATGTAAACAACAGACTATCTATCTACATATCATAAATTATACACATTTGTGGACAAAAATGGTCATTGGATGTATTCTATAAGACGGTTTTCATGAGTTATTCACACATCTAAAACAGACTGGATTCGACTCGCGATCGTTATATCAACACAAAGGTAAGACGTCCCGTTTATATTTTGCATGTTGTCATCTGGACTTCTGTCACAAAATACTACATTTATCATGCTAGAGCTTCTGTATCTCAAAACAGAGACCATACACTGATGCTTAACCCGTAGACCTTTTAAACGATGTATAGTAATGTTAATATTATTAATGTTTGTAGACAGTAGGGTATATAGATATTGTAAGCAGCGTTAAAAAAAACTGACGTCATCCCGCCCCCAAGCTAAAGTGCATCAAGAGGTTAACTGGCATATAACATTAACTAGCATATAACACAAACTCAGCACTCACAACTTTGTTTTTTGCATTGTAACAACATTTTAATTAATTTACATTTTGACTGTAATGTTGAGATTGGTCAGTTTTCAGTCCTTTCCATTAACAAAAGAAGGAGGAAACAATCGTGTTTGAGGCTCATGATACCATGAACTCTTATTATTCATTTATGCCTACATAAATACAGTTTTACTTTCTATGGCACCTTTAAGATTCGCACACCATATGCAAATATATCTCAAGAGTTATCTCAATGATTAGGGCTTAAAGCAGGACAGTGTGAAGATTTCATATTAGATACGATAAAATAGATAAAGATTTTATGACGCTCATATGTGGATTGATGTACAAACCTTTGCATGCTGAAACATCATAATGTGAGAGGAGGACTGAAGTTTAACTGAAGAACACAGCGTAAACAAACAGATGCTTTAATGCTTATGTGAGCCTCTGAGGTCATTTCAAGGACGAAAGAACAAAATGAAACAAGTTTAAGATTGTTTTACCCCGTGTTGCTAAAGCACTCTCAGTCCAAATAGCTGAATCTGAGCCCTTTCGTAACCTGTTCAGTCAGTTTTCATGATGTTTGCACGGCAGGAAACATCTCGATGCACAATGAAACATTGGCAGCTAATTGACCGTAAAGCCGGCTTCTACGTTTAGGTACTTTTCCTGTTGTGTAGATTGTGTAACTCTTGGCCTTTGAAGTTGATGATCTCGCCCACCTTCATTCACCTCTAAGCAAGGGCCGGTGTTGTGCACGACATCTTTTAAAACGGTAAAATACACATTGGAGAGAAGCCCACAGTGAAACTAACGGTGCGGATGTTGTGTAAATGATCGTAGCTGCCAGATATCTTCTATTTTTTTCCATGAACTCATGTTTGGCCTTTGCATCAATTTTGAACAAAACAAATAAAAGCCTTAAAACTAAGAAACATTTACTTTGTCCACAGAAAGCATCCGTCACTGCTAAAAACTCTCTGCGGGAGTACCTTCATATTGAACATAATGTGTTCAGTTCATCTGGGAATTTACTACAAATTCATAGAAGTTTGGAACAACAAGGGTACGAAAGTTCATTTTGGGGGGATCTGTTTGATCATGTTTTGTATATTCATGTGGTAAAAGAAGAACAGGGACATCCTCATCATCTCATGATTGGTTGTTTCATTCAGCAAATGTTCAGCAAATGTCAGACTCGGATCAGATGTTTTATATTTTGACATTAAAGGTCAAGTCCTTTCTTCCAAAGCATTCCTCTGACGGGCACGTCTGGATGAACTTCAAAGTGCATGTGTGAGAGAAGTCCACTGTCCTACCATCAGATTCTGATTCATACCTTTCAAATGAAATTCCAGAGCAGCGCTGCTGCCAATCAACAGTTCTGAGGTTCTCCTTTAAATCACTGAAATGCAGGGCCGGTTTTTGCTATGGGCAATGTGGGCGAACGCCCAGGGCGCAATCTATGTGAGGGCGCACGAGCACCCAAAAAAAAAAAAAATCCATGCTCATTTCCATGACAAGTTAGTGCTGAGAAACACAGTTGTGTGCGTGTCAGAAGAGGCACGGGTGAGGGGGGCGGGGAATTAACTTGCGACTGCAAGTCCCTCGCTCGCCTTAAGGGGGGCGAGCGAGGGATTGACTGATCCCAGGCCAGAGGCCACACAACACAAACTGCTGCGTCTGCTTCCAAGTAAATTGTATTTTTCATTCCTAAAATTAACATAGACCCATATACCTACAAACATGTAATTAATTGGGTTATGTGAAAAAAATTCTGTAGAGTCATCTACGTGACTCACGTCACGTGACTCCGTTTGATTGACGGGTAAAACGGACGTTGTTGTTGTTGGCAAAATGTAATGCAAAGTTAATGATGTCGAGTCTTCATCATCATCATGGATCAAATTAAAAGACCAAAGTAGCCATCTCAGTTGCCCGGTTCAGAAGAAGAGGAGAAGATGAAAGGAGAAACGGGCAAAAGATAAAGGTATGCCGATTTCTATGAGTGACAACGTGAGTGACGTGACAGCAGGAAATATATTAGCCTCGCACTCTTGCTAATATGTTGCTAGCCACAGAATACGACTGTATTTGGTTTTAGTTTTGCTGAACTAGCAACTATTAGAATTGAGGCATCATGCCATGCAACTAAATTCACTCTATAGGCAACACAGTCTAGTTTGTGTGTGCAACACAAAAAGTGCAAATTCACACAGACCTCCTGACTGTGTAATTTTTTATTGGTTTAAGCTATGTGTGTCAACTTAAATAACTTCTAATATACATTGACATGGCATTTTGTAAGCTACAGTGATATAGCTTTTTAAATCATTTGTAGTGTATGCTTAGTTTATATAGGATGTTAACAAATACTAATAAAATGTGTGTCATTGGCCATTTTAATTGGGTAACTGATGCATGTGTGGAATAAGTGTATCTAACTTACATAATTGTATCTTAATTGTAAATTCAGGGGCACTTCTGAAATATTTTAGAGCTAGAGCACCCACTGGCCAAAATGAGGAGTCAGATGATACTTCCACAGCAGCAACTGTATGTGTGTGTGTGTGTGTGTGTGTGTGTTTGCGCGTGCATGAGTGGGTGTTTATACTGTATTACATGTTTTTCTCTGTTCTTGCGACCTTTTTGTATTTAAGATTATATAACAAAATAATACATGTTGGTGGCGGGGTTTGGGGGTAATTCTTTTTTTTCTGGGGGCGGCCAAGGGATGGTTCGCCCAGGGCGTAAATCTAGCCAGGACCGCCACTGCTGAAATGATCTGCTGAATGTGGACACATTCTCTGTGTGTCTGAACCAAATTAAGTCAAGCCTATTGTGCAACGCTTTTGGCCATAAATCAGTGAAGTGCCTCACAGAAGCTTCTTCAAGCGGTTCCTCGTGGGAGAAAGGCGGGTTTTCTACAGACGCATTTAATATTCGTAATATGAAAATTAGTTTTCGGTTTGCATCGACCACAACAAATCCAAAATGAGCAGCAGATGAATATGTCCCTGATCTGATCAACATACTGGAGTAAATCTCACAGCATTACATACCGAATTAAAATAATGAGTACCATTGCAGAAAAACAAAAACATTCAAATATTAAAATTGTCTGATAAAGTCATTAAAATTTTTTGCCAAATAGTCTTCTTTCTTAAATCTACAGCTTTAAATGGGGGGGGGGATTTCATGCATTCTGTCTTATTAACACAATAAAAGAGTTAACTATGCTAAATCCTCATGCTAAACAAATGCATAGTGTCAAAAAAGCAGGTGAGATGGTGTATTTCTATAACTCTGGGTTAACTGTTACGTATCATAGACCCCTTATTCCTTTTATGGGCACTTCCCCCACACATCAATCAGGGTGACAGCGCTCATCATTTATAAAACTTTATACATATACAACTTTGTTATATATCAAGAATTAACAAATGGCACAACAAAAAAGTGTGTTTTTGGAAGTAAGGAGAAGAAAACCTTATTTAGCTTTCCAAGTAACCCTGTCTTAAGACAACAGTGAATGTTTTTTCCCAGACAGCAAGGTAATTGCGAATGGGTTTTTGTTTGTTACCTGCATTTTTGAGACGATCCCTTGACAAACAAAGCCCAGTTTGATGCCAGATTTGTCATTTGTTAAAGGGGCCATGGCATGAAAATCTGACTTTTTCCGTGTTTAAGTGCTATAATTGGCTTCCCAGTGCTTCTATCAACCTAAAAAAATTTAAATAGATCAACCCAGTAACTTAGTTTTGGTAAACCATTCTCTGCAAGCATGAGAAAACTTAAATAATTGAAATGTGGCTCTCCTTATGATGTCATCTTGATTGATCTTATTATAATAATACCGCCCTTTAATCTGCCCTATCCAACCAAAGCACAGCCATTTAGTGCAGGGAGAAAGAGAGAGAAAAAAATAATTCAGAGCACAACTGAGTTTCAATTTCAACAAACCACCATGATTGCGATCAGGGTTTGACTTTCATCAGTTCATTTGCATTTTAAAGGACACACCCAAAATGGCACATTTTTGCTCACACCTACAAAGTGTCAATTTTAACATGTTATAATAAATTATTTATATGGTATTTTGAGCTAAAACTTTACATATGTACTCTGGGGATACCAAAGATTTATTTGACATCTTAAAAAAAGTCTTGTGACATGGCCCCTTTAAAATACCAAATCAAATCTGGAGTCAAAACCACAGGCGGTAAATAAATCAAAATCTAATCTCAAGTGTTTGGTTTGCAATCGGTACATAAATTCATATAATGAAAACAACATGAACATATAGCTGTGCTGTACTCATAACTCTTTATCTCCTCCCACTGTAAGCTTCAAAATGTTTGACCTTTTTCTGAAAAAAAAAACAGAAAGGCTGTTCTGTCTTTTATACAGTCCCTCCAGAAAAAAAGTGATTATGCGATCGCATGATTCAATGCATAATCTGCCAATTATGCAGGGGTGCATTTTTTTTTCAAATATGTTGCACTTTCGAAGCATAAATTGCAGATTTTCGTGTGCAAAATATGCAGGATTTCGTAGCAAAAATCACATATATCTTAGCAGAAAGTAGAAAAATTAAGCATTTACTCCACACAAGCACAGCCATCTCCCCTGTTGCCATGGGAACATTATGAAGTGATGTGATTATGTGACGGGAATAATTCAACATCATTGAAAAGTTTTTGCAGGTTACCGCAATTTCATCGCATGAAATTGCATAAATATCCCGCATATTTCATTGCATTTAAAAAAACGTGCCGCAAGATCAAGGATTTTTGCCCGCAACAATCACAAAAAAAACTTGTGTTTTTCTGAAATGACTGTTTATAAATCTTACAGCACAAAAAACTCATAAAATATCACCTGGCAGAATGTAACCCCACCTAAGGGCCGTTCACACTATGGACAATAACAATAAAAAATATAGTTTGAAAAATCTTTTATATTGAAGAGAATTACAATAAAGATACAAGGAACAATGTAGTTGGGGTGCCTTTCGAAATCAATTTATTTTTCCCAACTGATGAATAATAAATCATCGAGAGTCAATGAAATATATTTGAATTAAAAGTGCCTGCATATTTAAAATGCCAAACGCTACCCAGTCTCACAAAAAAAAATGTTCGTGATCATATCACGAATTTCTGTTTATGTGTCATTGTCAAGTATTGGTTTCTCAACTACTTTTTCCTAGTTTCAACCCATTTTCGCTTCTCGCTTCTATTTAGGGTTATATTTGGTGTTTGCATTAGGATGTCACTTTAAGTATTTGTTTATACTATTTCTGATTTATTTTTATATTTATACCATTGTCGCCTGGCGTTGGGGTTAGACTTGGGTTTGGATAAGGATGTCATTTTATGTAAATCTAACCCCTAAACTGAAGCGAAAATGGTAAGAAAATAAGACAAAAGCAGTTGAGTAACCAATCCGTGACAATGACACATAAACAGAAATTAGTGATACGATTACGAAAAAAATGTGGAAATTTGTGACAGTATCACGAAAAAGAATTAAAAAAAATTACGTGACTAAAGGTATGTATTTTCGTATGACTGGGCTTGCCAAATGACACTGTGGAGAAACTCTTTGTTCATAGCATAAAATTACTGCAGTGTTGTTGTAGTGAAATCGA
This sequence comes from Paramisgurnus dabryanus, assembly GCF_030506205.2. Classification (NCBI taxonomy): domain Eukaryota; kingdom Metazoa; phylum Chordata; class Actinopteri; order Cypriniformes; family Cobitidae; genus Paramisgurnus; species Paramisgurnus dabryanus. Next base: position 9,924,953 of record NC_133348.1, read on the forward strand.
TTATGTAATGTTTTATTGTCTATATTGACTACACCAATATATCAGATTATAGATTACACCAACTAGATTAACTGTTTAGAGATACGCAAAACGCAGCACATTTGCTGGTTATAGCTGCTGTAAATACATAATATTATGAAATATTACGGATTATAGAATATTAGTTAATGCCATTAAAGGTAAATGATTTATGTGAGTACTACAGCGCACAATCAAATAAATAAAATTATCATAATGCGCGGTGGACCCTAGTTATCCTTATCGTTAACATTATGGTTAAAGTTTGAACGGCACTTTATATCATTACATCCATATTAAATCTGGGTAATTTGTTACATTGGCAACATACTTTTTAAATAAAAAAATATATATATATAAAAATAGCATAAATAAATAAAAATAGCAGAAACCGTTCTATTTTCAGTAGTTTTATTGAAAAATGCCTCCTCTGATTCAGAAATAAATAAGAAAATAAGGCTGTGGATTCACAATGTGCAGTAATGAACATAAAGCAGCAACACTATGTCTATAGTCTTGCACGCAAATTCTGACTGCATTTGATAATGATAAACAACAATTATAACAACTATATTCTGGATTAAAAAAAGAAAAAAAAAACACACTACAATTCAAATAAAACCAAAACATCGTAAATATACACCACAGACATGCAATTCCACCTTTGGTAAAATCAACTGCGCTGTGAAATCAAACGTTCATCCGATACGATCAATATTTGATTTACAATACTGTGATGAAGAGCAGATGTTAAGAAAACACGAAAAGCTTTCAGCTAAAGACAGAAATGAATAACTACGGTGAGTTTGTACGAGACATAAATGAGGATGAAGAGGCGATGATCTTCAGAAACCCTTCAATGTTAATAAATTATCAAACACCTTTCACCTGCACGCAGATCAATGACTGCAATCTGACAAAACGTTCAATGCCATTTTACAAGCGATGGAGTACAAACGTGAAGCTGTGAGGTTATGAGATTCATGCCAAGGGTTAAATGAACTGTACAGGACACTGGAACGTCAAGAAAACAAACAACATGAAGCCAATGGATTTTGCCCTTCATCACACTATCCTTTAGGAGCCGGTGTCTGTCTGTGATCTCCTACGCCGCTGGTGAGGGGAAATCTCGAAATCTTCTCCGGAGACGGGATCTACGCGCTCGGCTTCGGGTGGAAACTGTTCTGCTTGGGAATACGGCAGCGACCAATCGTGTATCAGTATCATTGTGCAAGTAAAATATGAGCGTTACCTTTCTGAATACAATCAAATGATGGGAAGTGCAAAGACGAGGAATTATAAAGGTCAGTGTAGATCATACAGAAGGATCCAAATCTGAGACGAAAAAGACTATATTATCAACATAACAAATAAAGTCAAAGTTCAACTAAAAAATTTCATAACATCCTGGTCACCAATGATGACATTCAAAGGAGCTCTATGCATATTTTTTTTAAATGTTTTAAACAGCATATTGTGCGTTTCAATCAAAAAGAAAAAATGTCCTTTTTTGGAATGTTCCAAATCCTAAACCTACTTTCAATGTAGTCTCAGACTTTTTGGACCCCCCTGTATGTTACTGTATACAAACACACTGATATTTATGAGAAACCTTCGTCTATCAAAGCCAACAGCCATGATGTGGTTTAATTCTTCTGTAATGTATAACACGAACATGACAACTAGAATGAAGAATTCAACCACAATCATATGAATGCAAAACATTACTTTAAGTCAAGTCAATGTGAAATGACCTCCATGAAACATAAACTGATCTTAGCTGATGGAAACAGACAGAGAAAATCTCCAAGGTCCGACGTATAAAATATATCCGCCCGGAGCAGCAGATTACTAAGATCAGCAAGCAGAAGAACACACAAGCTCACTACAAAGGGTTAAAAACTACCGGCTTTAGTGGTCTAGGGGTTGATTTACTATGCATGATTAGTTTATTTACAGATATACAGAAACGGTTGACTTGACATGCTTTTCTTAATGACTGTCGCTCTGGCTACACATCCACCTGGTTAGTATTTGTTGTAGGGTTTGAGTGTTTTATTCATGCGTCCGGTCGACTGCAGCAGCTCGTTCGGGTCGTTCTGGCTGCCGTCACTGATGCCCGTGGCTGTGAGTTGTGGTTAGTACCATCCGCTCGTAATGTCTTTTAGCTGTTTGGGTTTGTTTAGGTTTGTTTGTTTGTTTTCATTCAATAGCGTTGCTTTATTCATCTCCGTGGAGGTTATCCGCACACAGAGCCCAATAACATGTGACTTTCTCAGGATTTCAAAGTGTAAGCAGCACAGGTGCTTTAGAAAGATTATGAACCTGGAACAGTTTGAAAACTGGGGGTTAGAATTCAAAGAGCTTCCAAACGGTACAGAAACCAGGAAAATGAGGTTAAGATGTGGTTAACCGTGTCCTAACTGGAGACTAGCCAATACAGCTATAGGGAGATTTTGAAGATTTTATAAAAGAAATAAATCAATTAATTTTGTCTACACTGAAAGGATGATCGCAAGTTATGTGGATCAAAGTGAATGACGTTTGTCATAGTCGCAGTTGGGATTGATTTATCAAGCCGAACCTAGTTAGGACACAGTCGTGATGCCATCTAACCTCATATTCTCTAATGCATCTCTAAGAAATCAGAAACCAAAGCAACATCTGATACAGCTGAAATCATGCACTATGTTACTCTACCGCATGCCATTAATGCTGAGTCAATAGAAACGGCACAGCTGGAACCAATAGGGACGACGTACCTCTGTATCCCTGACCGTTATAGGGAATGCCGACACACTGCGAGGAGTCACAGTAGCCGGAGGGACCTGGCGGACCTCGTATACCAGCGACACCATTGCGACCAGGTGGACCGCGATTGCCCGGAGAACCGGATGGACCTGGAGGGCCGGTTCGCGATTCGCCTGGTGGTCCTGCAGGATTGAGGAGAAAGTTGGTAAGCTACTGTATACTTTAGGGACAGAAAAGGTTTTTTAAAAGGTTCCCACGAGATCCCCTCATCTTATTTGTTCTGCATTGTAAAATAGAAATGTAAAACCATTTAATTCTGTTAAAGTGAAATCCACTAAATAAATCTAAAATAAAACACAAGCCTAATAGTGAAGTTTGCCTTAGCAAATATGACCAATCAACACTTAATAAATTTGTAAAGCTAAGTAAGGCCCAATTCCATTTCTACCCCTACGAATGGCGCGAATTGAGCGCCTGGCACGGTACACGTGGTACCCACGAATGGTGCTTTTTGTGCATTTTGCGTTTGACGCCAGAATTGAAAAATTTGAACTTTGGCGGAATTTTGCGCTGCGTTAACCAATCAGAAGCCTTTTTTGCTGCTTTGGCGACAGCCCCGCCTGGAGTCATTAATTCAACCTGAAGGCTTGATATTGTCCGTAAGCAGTCGCCGGGAACTAAACGACACAAGTTCTTATTTCTATAGAGGAAGCAGGGAAAAAAAAGGACCTCGCTTGGAAGTTGTAATACACATTTCACTTTTGAGTCACGTGACGTTTATCGAACCGCACCGTTTATTTTCTCCATATAGTAAGTTTACCAAATACAAACCGGTAACTCTCTCAATAAATGCACAATCAACATCAGCCATCTTGCAAACAGACAAACGCAGACAACAAAACGTCTAATTCTCTCTACACAGGCGAATGCATTCAAACTGTTCAAACGGCAAACTAGGATTTTGACGCCTGAAACGCGGTTGGTGTAAACGCAGCATTACAGTTCCATATCACTTTGCATAGTTAACTGTAATAACGGACTTACAAAAACAACATGACAGACGATTTTCCGAGGCAATAACAGCGCTGTTTAGAGACAAACCGAGGTAGCCTCGTTCACACAATCTCTTTCTTTCTGGCGTATGCGGTGTGGGCGGCAGTGGCTCAGTGGTTCATGTAGGTTGTCTACAAACCGGAAGGTTGGTGGTTCGATCCCCGGCTCCACTGGACCAAGTGTCGAGGTGTCCTTGAGCAAGGCACCTAACCCCAGCTGCTCCCGACGAGCTGGATGGCGCCTTGCAAGGCTGACACCGCCGTCGGTGTATGAATGTGTGAGTTAATGGGTGAATGTGAGGCAACATGTACAGCGCTTTGGATGGCCATAGGTCTGTTAAAAGCGCTATATAAATGCAGTCCATTTACCATTTACCATTCTTTCTCTCTGTATCTCCGTCGCTCTCTTTCTAATAACTTCATTAATAACTACATTAGAATGCTATCAGCGCCTCAAGCCTTCATTGCCAGCTTTAAAATGACGTTTTGGAACAAGCAAAAGAGCCGTTGGATGAGACGCGGAAGAAATAGTCCTACTCACAATAGCGATTTAAGTACAAAAACCAGACGAATCCCTTTAAATATATCATGTGATCGATGTCTTGAGGTGTTGTCACCGTAGTCTAAGCGGAATAATTGACGACGGGCCGTTGAATTATTGAATAACAGTCGCATCAACACCTCGGGTTTGCATTATCTTTTTAATAATTCAACAGCCCGTCGTCAATTATTCCTTACTTATATTCAGTCTTTAATTTAAAAGAAATGTTCGCAAAAAAATCGCTAAAGTTTGCAAACATATCCCGTGTTACTAATTTAGGGTGACCATACGTGCCATTCTTCCCGGACGCATCCCGTCCAGGATTTAGTGTTCGTCTTCCGGAAGTCGGATTTGTCACTGCATACGTCATAGAGGATTATTATTATTATTAGAGAAAAGCAACCGTTACATTTTAAGGTAAGAATGAAACTACGTTTGTATATCTTATGTTTTTAACTGAATGGCGTATGCGGTCAACAAATACGACTTCCGGAAGACGCACCGAAATCCTGGACGGGATGCGTCCGGGAAGAATGGCACGTATGGTCACCCTAACTAATTGAACAATAGTACAGAAACATAGACAAATGTTAACCTCTGGAGCGCAATCGCATCCCTGTTTCCCTGCTCTGATCGTGTCATGGTTCAGAGGGGTGTGTGGTGTGTTGCTTTTGGGCTTCCAGGACCACTTTTTAGGCTGTAACTAAACTTATATGACTGCATGTGAAGGCTGCATCTTTTAAGTTTGTGATAAACATTGCATCTACTTTGACGTAGGACGTATATGATGTCATATGACGGTGCAGTAGTGGTGTTTCATTTCTTAGCAGAGTATTTTTAACTCTTCCCATTTTACTCTGTTTCAAGGGGTGAGGTGTATAAAATAGTATTGGAACTGGGCCTAAGTGTCTCTTTGTTTGTTTTGGTGAAACACACCGGGTGGCCCAGGAGGCCCTCTATGTCCTCTCTCTCCAACGCCTGGACTCCCTCGATCACCCTTCTCTCCAGCTGGTCCTAATGTAAACACACACAAACACAACAGTGTGAGCACAAAGACAAGAGTGGACACACACTCAATTCACAACACAAAGTGTACACACTCAACACAAAAGAGTGCACCCACTTAACTCACAACACAAGAGTGCGCGCACACACACTTAACACAAAAGAGTGTACCCAATCATTTAGAGGATTTATAAGTGTAATATCTTGTAAATCATGCTGACATTCATGAGGTGTGTCCCAGAGGCTGATAGACGTTGTAAGTGAATAGGACTGTTTCTCGTTAATGGCAATGTGGGCAACATGATTACACATGATTACACATGTTACCCGCATTCTCTGAACGATTACTCAATGTGTCCTGCAGACGACTAGAAGACTGGAGAAACAGTTAATAAACTCATCGGGGAGTAAACAGAGACAGTGAATCATGTACCTGCAAGCTCTTTATTGCTTGTGCACATGATTCACTTTAGGAATTATGCAATTCACATAACGGTGCAAAAAGATCTTACCCATCAATATTTCTACATTTATACTGAAGTATACAGTGAGGGCAGACATCCAAACTAACCACAGCTCCGCTGAGACATGAGGGTTACTGAAAAAAATCTCACGGCTGTTTTTGGCTCGGTTAATGTTTATGTTATGGTTTCGGCTGTTCTTTCCGGTACCTCTTTCTCCCTGACTACCGGGTAAACCTGGATTCCCTGGAAGACCATTTCTGCCTATCCGACCGGGCTCTCCACGTGGTCCCTCGGGTCCGGGAGGTCCGGGAGGGCCAGAAGGCCCTGGTGAGTTGCTATGATAGTTATTGGGGATCTGGTTTATCACTTCGTTAAATCGACCCATTTGCCCTTTAGATAAAATACAACATGAAATGTGGATTATTATAAAATGCGTCACACTAACTGCTAAAAAGCATACAATAGAAACACAATGAATTCACGAGGGGTTATTGTAAGAAACTGAATTACCGTTGACCAGTTGCTCGCAGACCTGTCGTGCGATGGATCTCATCATGCTCTGAGACGCAATGTCTCCCTGACAGAAGAAATTCAAGCATCAATCAAAGTATGTTTATTGTGAAATGATGAATACATGAGAACAGATAAGACAAAAATCACTCACTCTTTCTCCTTTATCTCCTTTAACACCTACAGGTCCCTGCAGGCGCACAAACAAGATTTCTCTTTAAATAGACATCACATACATTTTGTCCTCATTTATGTTTAAAAAACACCCCATACATTTCAATACATTCAAAATATTTATTAGGGCTGCATAACGATTAGTCGCCGCAACTAATCAAAACGATTAATCGCAACTAATCGTTTGAAGAACAAACGTTTTTGTTTACATCTTATGTGTGTTGTGTATAATAATTATGTTTATATAACAGGGCTGTCAAAATTAACGCGTTAACGCAAATTCATTTTAATGCTACTAATTTTATTAACGGTGATTAACGCAATGCCCTTGGTCCAGCCTATGGTTGGATATATTAGGACGCAGTCTTACTGTGACCCGTGCTGTCTAAATGAGTCAGTGGTTTTCATAAAAATAAGCACATTAAGCTCTTGTCTAGCAAATTCAATGCTCTAAATAGTCATTAAACATCTAAAATTATTTATTTGTACGTTTTCTGAGAGGTGAACCGTCATAATGATCTAATGCAAAGATGGGTCTCATCCGCATATTTTTGTTTCGCTTTAAAGCATGCAGAAATCAAAAAATAAATTGGAGGACTTGCTTGATGTTAAAAGGGTTATTAAGAGAGATAAAGTTCGGGACCTGATTAATGTTTAAAGAGTTATTAAGAGCGACAAGACTCAAAAACGATCTTCCTCGCGTGCACACAGAGGCGCGAGTGCACGACCCCGATATGTAGACATCTACACAAAATGACAGTTTGAAAAATATCTGTTTTGACAAGAATTCACGCAGGTAAGACCTATAATCTGTTATATCTGTAGTAAATGTTTGGTTAACTGTGGAAAAATATCTGATGTGTTAACATTAAAGATCCTTGCATTATAGTAGATCTGTCTCAATGTCAATCAAACAAAAAGAAACAAAAAGTTTAACATATATTGATATTATTTTTGACTTTGTGTGTGCGTTAAATCTATTTATTGAATCTATTATTTTAAAGTATGGATGTGGTAATTTTGCGGTCATTTGGGATTTTTCTATAAATTACCTAGATTCAAACAAGTCATGCATTGTTTTGAAGTTTTTTAATAGAGAATGTCAAAATATAAAATTATAAAATTTGCTCATTCCTCCTTAATTTGTCAGCACAGCTCACAAATGATGCGGCAGCAAACAAAAATGGAGAAAGAAAAGAGTCTTTTGAAAGGACAATTCATATACAAAACAATGGCTGATGGTTCTGTTGAAAATGTTAACAGGCTGGTGTAACATAAATTTGCATAAAGCATCTATATTTGTCCACAACCATGTTGATTAGAGTATTAAAAAACTGAAAATTGTTCAATTAAGGTAAATTTAGAACAGATAAAAATGTGAGATAATTTGCGATTAATCGCGAGTTGACTCATGAAATCATGCGATTAATCTAGATTAAATATTTTAACCTATTGACAGCCCTAATATATAAACACACACCCACAAATAAATAATTCTGAGAAAAAAATAGGTATAATAGATATTATAAGTATTTATATTTTTATAAAATATAAATTACATATCAATATAGAAATGTATATACACATGTAAATATTTCTTAAATATATACATGAATCGTTGTGTGTGTGTTGATAAATACATACTTCTTATACACAATACACACGTAATACCTAAACAAAAAAGTTTATTCTGCAAACGATTAGTTGCGATTAATCAATATGATTAGTTGTGATTAATCGTTATGCAGCCCTAAAATGTATCCAATGACAAACAGTGTAGAGTGTGAATTATCTCTTTGTTGTTAAACTGGATTACTTTATGGAAAAGAAGTCAATAGTAGGGTCGAGGTGTGTTTGGGTTAAAACTGCAGTGTTGACTAAAAACTGTTAGTCTCTACTTTCATACAGAGAGAATAAAAACTATTGCTGATAGGTCACTCAACAAAGCTCACTTTTCCTTTTAAAATTACTATTAAATATTAAGTTTGTCTAAGAAATTATAATAAACAAATTAGTCAATTGTTATAAGATTATCGTTTTATCTGATGAGAAATGCTCACTTAAGTTGAGTTGAATTGTTGAGATATTTTGAAAGGTCCAGATAAGAGACGCACAAGATTACCCCAGTAAAATCTTAATATATCCATTCGCTTCTATTTAATCTAGAAACAATTAAGATATTTGTGATTATCCTTTCTCACAGCCACATTTATTTCTCTTTTTATGAGTGCCACTCAGATGTATGTCTGAGTAACCCACAGGTCGCACAAAAACCCCAAGCAGAGTGTTCTTACCGGAGCACCGGTATCTCCAGTATTTCCTTCTTTTCCAGTGGGTCCCTGCATTCCAGGGGCTCCTGGAGGTCCCTGAGCAACAGAATAAAATCTCTGATCTTCACAAGAACAGATGTCTACAATACAGTGTCACATCTGAGCACAACCAAACCAATTTAACAACACCCCAGAAAATGAAGAACATACCATGGGACCTTGAGGGCCTCTGGGTCCCACCGGGCCCTCCTTTCCTGGGGGTCCCTGCATTAACAACGTACAGGTATATTAATCTGATCTATAACATTCATATGAAAGCATGTGATAATGTGTACAGTATGTGTGTTCAAGTGTCACCACCACTCACCCGTATACCAGCGGGTCCAGCAGGTCCCATGTTACCGGATGGTCCCGGTGGACCCTAAGAAAGAAAATAAGAGTCAGACTTACAGCAGTTTCATATTAACACAGGTTGCTTACCTCGGACCAAACAAATTAAATTACTTGACACAAACAATTTCACCCAAAAAAGATCTCTTTCTTTCTCTCTTCGTATGCTTTGATGTCTTGGCATTAAATTTACAGGGTACTTAATTTATTCCAGATCTGTTTTACTGGCCGTTATAAACCTCGGCTGCATCTCTGCAAGTCATTAGATGCATGTTGTTGTTATAGCAACGCGGTCACCTGTAGGGCCGCCCGCCCCTCTCAACATTAACAGATCAAGTATCACCGTCTGTCCTGAAAAATTGATGATGAAATAATAACATGCTGTATATTCACAACACAAGTGCAAACATGTATATCTAAAATGGAAAAACCAAAGTCATTGCCAGTCATGCCCGGTTAAAAGAAAACAAAGCCTTGTGATCTTCTTTTTTTAGGAACACATCAGGAGAACTTCTGCAGAATCTCAATATACTTCTGACATTATACGAAATCACCTCAGGTTAAATATGGGTCCTTGTGTATCTCATCATCACTGACGCACTATACAGTATTTAAAGGGTTACCCCACTTTCATAAAAAATAATACAAATATAATTTACTCACCCCCATGTCATTCAAGATGATTGTCTTTCTTTGTTATGCCGAAAAGAATTTTTTTTTTTTTTTAGGAAAACATTCCAGGATTTTTTTCAATTTAATAGACCCCAACAGTTTACAGTTTCAGTGCAGTTAAAAATTGCAGTTTTAATGCAGCTTAAAGAGCTCTAAACGATCCCAAAAATTTTCAGGAAGAAAAAAAAAAAATAAGTACTTTTATACCACAACGTCTCATCTTGCATTAGCCGCATGATGCGTTAGCGTGACCTTACGTATTACGTAATCACGTGGAAAGGTGACGTATGTGAAACTACACCCCAGTGTTTACAACTGTGGAGAAAGATGAGCGCTCAGACGTTGTTGTATGTGTAAAGATAATAATTGATGTTTTTGTGTCAGTTTATTGTTGGGTATGCATATGTGCGTTGTGTGTTAAAGGTGCAGTGTGTAATTTTTTTAAGGATCTCTTGACAGAAATGCAAATAATATACAAAACGATATTATCAGTGGTGTATAAAGACCTTTTATAATTAACCGTTATGTGTTTATTACCTTAGAACGAGACCTTTTTATCTACATACACCGAGGGTCCCCTTACATGGAAGTCGCCATTTTTTGCCACCATTTTTCTACAGAAGCCCTTAACGGACAATTTTTTTACTAAGTTGTCTCTGACGATGACATATTTGTCCGGTGGTGGCTACCATAGCTTCTCTATGTGTTTCAAAAGTGAGGGGTGAGCAGTGGACTTAGCCGTGGGTTGCAATTCGCAACCTCACCACTAGATGCCACTAAAATTTACACACTGCACCTTTAAAATGGTCAGCAAGTGTGCGTTTCACATGTAACACGTGACCTTTCCACGCTGGCGTATCCCCATAGTGCAAAACGAGAAGTTGTGGTTTAAAATACTTTTTTTTATTTTGGGGGTCAAAAATGATAATGATTTTGCTAGATAAGTCCTTTATGTCTCGGGTTGTGATCGTTTCGAGCCCTTTGGAGCTGCGTTGAAACTGTAAATTGTTGAGCTCCACTAAAGTCCAATATATGGAGAAAAATCCTGGAATGTTTTCCTCAAAAAACTTAATTTCTTCTCAACTGAACAAAGAAAGACATAAACATCTTGAATGAAATGGGGGTGAGTAAATTATTTTCAAAGATTTATTTGCAAGTGGAACATGTCTTTAAATTTGTACCAAATATTGTTTTTGTTGTTTTATTTGTAGCAGTTATTCCAGTACGTCCAGAACGAAGCTTTAAATAATCAAATGTGCTAATTTGCTTTTTTGAGAACAAAAACACTCCAAGCCATTTGTTTCCCAAGCTGAACACATCTCCAAACCCAAACAGAAACCAGAGAGTTTAAAGTGTCAGAGACTTGTGATCTACAACTATAGTTTAAGCTCTGCCTCTTCTCCAGCCCGAGGACACTGAATTACGACCTAACATTAACCACATGAACCTCATCCAGAGGGGTAGCGAAGGCTGTAGGACACAAATAATCCTCCCGTCTCCCTCCCAAAACACAGACTGAACTCCAGATCAACACTTACTTTCTGTCCAGGTAAGCCAGAATCACCCGGATCTCCCTTTGGACCCTCACGACCCTGAGCAGGAATAAAACACAGACAAAAAATCAGTTTGGATCAGACTTAGCCTTATGTTTAAGATGATGAGATATTTTTACATTCGTGATTTTGGGAAAACCCTTCGAATGTTGCGCAGGAACATTTTTAGAAAAATAACTAAAATGAATTTTTTTGGTCAAAATTGGGTTTTCAATAAATTTATATTCTATAAAAAATAACATGTCTATCATCTCTGAAAATATTTGGCGAAAAATAGCGATTTAAAGTGATAAGCTGAAAACAGACCCGGACCACAGAGGTCGCTCATCTGTGTTGCCAGATTGGAAATGTCCAAGAATCGTATTGTGGAATTTGGGAGAAAATTAGCGCACACAAGTCAAATGTGCAGAATACAGATATGGCCGAGAAGACGTAATGTGAAAAGAGATTAAATTGTGGCTATAAGAGATACAGCAACCAATGAAATCTGGTGGAGTATCACGGGATGAGCGCTGTTTTTATCCTAATCCTTCCATCAAACCTAACCCTAAACCCAACACTTCACGGGATTTAGGCCATAGCTGTATTCCATCTAGCCAGGACGGCTGTTTTCAGACTAATCCTACCCCCAAACATAAGCCTAAACTCAACATCTGGCGAGGTTTAGGGCGTAGCTGTATCCCTTCGAGCCAAAGCCAAGATATGGGAGACATGCGTAAAGTTCGAGTTCTTCTCGTATAGAAGTCAAAATTATGGTACAAATATGATAATTATCGAACATCTGGCAACACTGTCGCTCATTGCGGGTCATTTTGTTACTCACTCTAGCTTACTCGCGGAATTTAACTGTGTGTCATGCAAATTTTCCACTCGAGTTGAAAATTTTAAACTTGGGCGAAGACGCGTTTGAGGCGAATAGCGTGTGTTTTCGTGGCAAACCCGGTGCCCATATCGCGTCATTCGCATTGGCCCACGCGAGGACGCGTCTCATTGCATCTTTGCATTGACTTTGTATGTAATCTACTCGCGCAAATTGTTGAACTTGCGTCTGGTGTAAACCCACAGTTACTGAAGAGCAGGAGTCCTGATGAAGATACACTAGTCATGTTTTTGTCACATTGATAATGTGGCAACCTGCACTGTGCTTGCTATGTTTGTAAAATAGTCGTGCCATCTAAACATTAACGGTACATTCACACGGGGCAAAAGCATTAACGCTTCTCATTTAATTTGAATGGGTGACGCCATGCATTGCTGAACTTAATTGTGTATCCGTCAATGTCACGTCACTGGCGTTGCTTGCAGCAAAAGTTGAACATTTCTCAATTTTTCGAGCGCCAACACATGCATCAGCCAGTCAGATCGCCTTATGCAATAACTTCCTGCGAGCCAGTCAATTACGTTTATGCAAGACCAGTGCATGTGTTGCGGCCACTGTGATTGGGTCTTCGCCACTTTTGTTTTAGACGAGTTAACATTTTGGAAAGGGCTTAAACCCAGCTTTCATATGGTATCAATATCTAAAATTGGTAAAATGACACTGTGTGATGGGTTTTCCTCTTTTCTAAAGAGATGCATTACTGATGCTGTTGCTAGGTGGTTGCTGGGGTGTTCTGTGTGGCCACAAAGCAAATGTTTTTTTTTTGGCTATAGTATAAACAACTTGAAAAAAGTATGGTTCGTGTTCATTGCACAAGCATAAGTAATGAGGTCTAAATGTTTGGCTGGCCATTAGTTCAAATCCCCAACGCTGAGAACCATCAGGTCCTCAAAGTGCTGCTCGCCGGAGGAAATCCAGAAAGATTTGTGTGTTAGCAGCAGGATCAGGCAGTTTATGAGAGGTCTGATGAGCGTAAAGCTCCCAGATGTAAAGGAATGCTGAATCCAGAGTTTGCTGCCATAATTATGCCTTCACCACAAAACTCCCGGGATAATAAATCGCCTCAATAATTCCTGTTCGGTGTACTGAGGAACCCAGGACTGATTTATGGTCAGCTACTGACATCTGACTGTGAGATGACATAACAGATATATAATGCAAACACTAGTAAGTTGTTATAGAGACTTACAGCTTCGCCTGGGATGGAAAGCCCGCTGGGGCCCTGTGGTCCTGGTGGGCCCATCGGACCTGGCGAACCCATATCACCCCGCGGTCCTGCTGGACCCTGAAGAGATGTACAGAAGAAAATCAACACAGCTACTCGCGTCTTTAGATCTACAAGACCTGTTTAACTCTTTCCCCGCCATTGACGAGATATCTCGTCAATTAAGAGAAAACGCTTCCCCGCCAATGACGAGATTTTCCGTCTTTCCGCAATACCGCTAATATCCACCAGGTGGCGCCCTTCCGCAACTTTTTAAAACCGGAAGTATTGCCCTATGACAAGCTGCTGCATGTCCGTGTCTGTTTTAAAGATCGCTCTGAATCGGATCTCTATGAAAAGTCCGTCATAAAAATGGAATTATCTCTGCTTTTTGCTCAAAATATGGTGTTTTTGCAAAAACCTACCCATATTCAAAAGATGATTGCAAAAGAACCACTAAAGGTAGGATGAAACGGTTTTTTTTTGTTTGAAAGCAGAGGGTCTGTTCTTTCATTTGGTATATTGTATGTTTATATATTTAAAGAAGAACATTTTCTGGAAGGCATTAAACTTTGGTGAAAATCATGAAAAACGCTGGCGCTGGCTGGCAACTTTTTTTAAAAACGCTGGCGGTGAAAGAGTTAAGTCAAGAGTAGTACTCACAATCGAACCGCTGTCTCCTTTTTCACCTCTTGGTCCTTTGCTTCCAGGTGCACCCTGGGAAAGCAAAACATGTCAAGAGATTACAAACACAACTTCCACCTGTCAATCAATCAGTGTCGAGGAAGCTACTGTGAAACTGAATTTGAATCAAATAATAACAAACATTGCTCAGATATCTTTATAATCGATTTGAGTGATGTACTCACCACTGGCCCCTGAGTGCCCGGAGGTCCTGAGCTGTCTGAGGTGCAGGTGCAGGCATTAGGAAGAGATGGACACTTAGATTCATCTCTCTGAATCACAGCAAAACAAAAAAGATAAGATCAGAAAGAATAAAAATCCTCTGAAATCTATAGATGGATTGGACTTTTATTACAGTAAGAAATATATGAGGTGAAAGGCATTTAAAGGGAATTAAAATCTGTTTAGTGTTTTAATCAGTAAAGAATCAGTAAAATGGACTAAAAGCAGAAGACTGAAGGATCTGAGTTAATGTGAAGTGTTTCAAGACTATTAAAGAGACGACTATGAGCTAAATAATCGATTATGAAAGAAAATTAAAGTGGAGTTTTACTAAAGCTTTCACAAAGAAGCAGGATATTATGATTCTGTTAACATCTACTTCACTAATACTGATGTTATTAGAAGTTAGTTCAATGTGGCAGTTAACCAGAAGTTAGTTCAAGAAGGTTTTGATCTTCATGTTATCAATCAGTCATAGATTGAACAGTCTGCATATTTATATTTAAATGCGATGATGATTGACAGAGGAACAATCCCTTACAAAAATTATTTTGTGTTAACCATTCACTGTAAAAAAGTTAAAATAACTTTGTTTTACAAGTCAATTCAACATAATATTTTAAGTTTTGACCTGTGAATAGTTGACATATAAAAACAAGTTGAAGTTGCTTAACTTATATTTTTATGCTACTTTAACTTAAAAAATTATGTTAATTTGACAAAAATGCTGCATGTTTTTACAGTGTGGTTGTACAACAGTAGTTGTAGTTAAACCATGGTTAATTTTGGTTCAGGATGGCAACGTTCTGTTGTCTGGCGTGGTTTCCATTCACTGCTTTGAATGAAATATTACTGCGCGTATTGACATGGGTACAGAAAATATGTTGTGTGAAATCGGCCTTATGTTCTGCAATTATATTAAACCACTGTCTTGGCTTGCAGTGTTGTTATCTCCATGACTTTTTGGGTTTAACCATAACATTGCGGCACTCATGAAGTGTTTCTAGTTTGTGGTGTTGTTAAAGTAAAAAGGTGTTGGTTGCAATATTTTAAGGTAAATCATTTGGATTTATTTGGTTTATTATGAGCTTTCTCTTATTCGCTGTGGTAAATAAACGCTCGTACCTCTGTGATTTCCTGCACTGTGCATACAAAAGTCATTTTCTCCATCTAGGATTTTTTTTTCAAAAGAGAGACCTGTCATGTTTTGATGAATGTTGAAATACTTCATCAACAACTAGCTGTTCAGTTTTGTACACACTACACAGCGTTTCGGGGTAAAAGCGGTTAATTTGGTAATAGATTGCGGTTTTCACTCGTGTAAATGACTGAACTGTGTGTGTACAGAGCAGGATTAAACACTAAAAAGTGAAGTGACAACCGAATTTAGCTCGAGTGTGTATGGGGCCAGAATGAAGTCGGACTTGAATGTCAATTATCTGTAAACTTTAAAGCATGGAGGCTGAAGGTCCAGCTCTTCATGTAACCCAATGGTAATTTAAAAATATCTCGTTCCCTAAATCACATTGACACGATACAGTATTATTTTATTGCATTACTATAGGGAAGATTTATGAGAGAGTGTACTGTCTGTGGTATTAAAGAGAGATTATCAGCCATAAAGAAAAGTCTTACAAAGGTGGAGCAAACAATTGTAATGAAGGATTATTAAAACAACATTAATAGTCTTGGAAATAACATGCACCGATAAATCATTATGCAATAAAGGGTTTATTTTGTGTTGATTTAGGGTTTTGCTAAAGCAAAGTATTATTTTCTTCCAGACACCATGTCTTTGATGACTTATAAACTTCATCAGTTTGGACATATTGATGTCTCTCTATGGCTTTGGGTGTGTGGGCAGAAGACTCGGTTATAAACACTAAATGTGTTTTGACTGACTAAAATCCCATGAGTACATTCAAAGACTTTAATTATTTGCTTATGGAGACTAAATAAATAAAAGAAAGTCTTTGAGAACACAGCTGCCTTGATGGTTTGACTCAGTACATGCAGTTTTTTTCCAGTCGTGGGAATGTTCGCTGTATTGAAAACACAAAGTAAACCTCTGACTGTCGCACTATTGCGTCTTTTTAAAATCGAGAAGTATAAAAAGTGCAATGGGCGATCAAATAGAGGAAGTGAGCTAACAACAGCTAATTGTTTGTTAAGCACATTACATGTCTTGTTTAAATGTGGTCAACAGAGATGCATTGAAAACATCTGGATCAGAAGTGTACTGACACATTATTTGTAGATGTTGGAGTTAAACATGTACACATTCATTGAAAGTGACCGTGTACCGACCTCTGGAGAAACTCTGAAGGGTCGAGCATCTCCCTTTAAGCAACACTGATGAAAGACGTGGTGTGAACCTTAAATCCACAGGTCACCCCTACTTGAAATGTAACCCAATGTTTGTGCTTTTAACACTGATCTCTAGATCTTTCTTTAAGTAATTTCTTACCATTGAAGGAAGGTCACAACATCTGTCTCTGCTGGTCCAGCCGAGACTGCACACAATGTCAAACATCTGGAGCTGGAACTGATGACCAGAGAGAAAACGGATGTTACACATGTTTTTCATAAATGCTTTGCATTTTCAAACAATACGGGACTCAGGCGCCTAGTAAAAGGATCCAGGCTAAAAAGAGCAAAGCATTTAGCTCTCAAAGCAATGTAATGCATGTTTTGATAGTTAAATACAAACAAATCTCTGTTGTTTGGAAATATCTGTGATAATGTGATAAAGCCCCACCCTTTGTGAAATACTCATTGGTCCACTTAACTGTACATCAAATATTATCTAATGGATTAAATTCATTTCATTAATTTGAACTCACTGTTGCCGATTCCCCTTTAGCTCCAATAGATTTGGACATTTTGCCGAGCGTTTGATATCCATCCGTCGATGTGTTTCCTCTTGGTTTCATCTCTTTCTCAGCCACTTCCTGGCAGTCCACATTTAGTTTAACACTCTTGGGAGACACCAGGATGTGAAGCTGAAAAAAATAAAGATGGTTTAATGTTTTAGTAATGTATAACCAGGGTGTGATTTGCTGGGGGATGGGGAGGATTTTCCCCCCTCTGCTCTTTATATCCCGATCCCGATTAATCATTTTTTATACCCGCTGGGGACCAAATTGATACCCCATGATTATTGGTCATCAAACAGCAATATAAACTGCCAATAATATAGATAATTTAATATAAGTAAAACTGCTATCACGCAATATTGCAAACACAATAAAATCATGAATAAAAAGTATTAACTTCGAATTCAAGGACTTTCCAGGTCCAAAACCCTCAAATTAAAGGACTAAAGTGGGGACACATTTTAAGTGAGAGCAAGGTTACATCGTGTTACCTTTAAAGATACATTGTTACAGCTCCCTTTTGAGGGAACTCACGCTGCATCACTGCAGTGACACTTTGGGGATGCCTCCAGGTGTGTCTGAATGTGTATATCAAATTCAACCAACAGTGAGGCTTAATGACAAAGACAGGGTGACGCGGGAGCCAGGAAGTATATCGCTATCTGAAATATTGCCAAAGACGGCATTACAGGGACGCAGGAAGTATGGCAAGGGAGACGCAGCGTCTCGTTCCCTTCTCAGGGAACAACAGTTACATATTTAACGTGAGATGTTTTCATGGAAATCAAACAAAACTATGCAAAGCAAACAGTTAAGTACATGTGCTTAAAACGTCTACACTACACGGGGAATAATATGGATTTTTATTCCAGAAAATGTCTTGCATGAAATGGATTCAAGCACGTTCAATGACCTGTATCTATGTACTGTATGTATATTTTCACAAACTTCTCAGAGCTTCTCCGCTCCTGTGAGGTTACGTCATGATTCTTTTTTAATCGTTGGCCGGATTTTCTTAATGTCGACAAGCACCAATAGTCTATTTTAGGGCAAAAACAGCCAAATAATAAATAAAAAAAGGATTCCAAGCAGTATCTCATCGTATTTTACAGGGATGTCACAAAACAAATCCAAGAAATATTACCATTGAGAATGAGAAAGCAGAAACTATGATCGAGGGGAACTCCCAGGATGACACAGGAAAACAAAAAAGAGGTCAAAAGTCCATCATCAAACAGACTTTTTCCCTACCCTATATATGTCTACTTAGACAAGATTTCAGACTATTTATTGTTATATGTTCAAATATTAAACCTCACTACTCAACCTCAAAAAGTGCTCTAGTGACAGATCTTAAAGCTCATGGGATTTTTCATACCTTACCTACCGCTCGAGTAGAACTGCTTACATTTCTATACATATTACAAGAAATAACTTAAAACCCTGAATAATCAATATTAGCCAATGGTTTATAATTTATTTTCATAAATAAAAACATACCCTCTCTGATATTTTCACAAATGGCACCCTGTGTATACCCATTAAACATTAGACATCTGATGGACATGCAGATCATGTCTATATTGCGTCCGGCAGTCCAGGACCAATTCTGGACATCTACACAACGTGCAAACTAGGTCTGCTATTTGAACGTCTAACCATGACCCCACTTGGATGTCAATATGAAGTTCAACATTTAAACATCTGACCAGGTAACTTTTTTAAGTCTAAAGGGGTCACACACCGGACACGCAGCTCAGCGCCGGGCAGCATCTAAGACACCTTGGAGGTATTGTAAGCTGGAAGTGCACATTAAATAGGGCGAGCTTAGTCAGATAGCGTATACTTCAAAATGAAAAATATACGTTAGCAGCCAATGTTAATCCTTAATGAATTAGGACAAATATGACGTTATTTAATGTTAAACTATGTAAGTGGCGCTGTGTGGCGCGACAGGGATTTGAGCAACTTCCTGTGTCGTAGCTGGGCACCGTGGACAGGTGCCACTTGGCGGCAGCAGTGTGCGTATACTCATAGAAAACAAGATGATACATTTTTTTAGAACGGCGCGGCGCTGAGCTGCGCGTCCGGTGTGCAACCCCCTTAAGACATCAAATTGACATTAAATGCTGTAATTAAGGTGTTGGTCAGATGATAACTGGTGACTACTTACATGACTTAATCTTAATGAATGTTAACTGCTTTCACCTGTTGCTGAATTTGTGTGCATCACTCTCCCTGAGGAAGGGATTGGCTGAAACGCATTGGAGAGTTTATAAAGGCTACCTTTTGTATGTAGCCATCTAAAATAATAAAGACTTTCTCATTTAAAAGAATGCCATGGTCTTTCTAAGTTTTGCTTGATAAACTAAGATTAACCTTAAACCCAAGAGCACCTTGACCTCATATTCTTTCCCGATGTGCTCTCTTTCATTTGCCTTTGTATGAATATAGCTTATTTGTGATTATTAAGTATGCCATCTTCTGAAATGGGACTACAGTTATGCACAGAGCCTAGAAAAGGTATAAAAATTTCTACAATTTAAATTTAATGTAGAAAAGATGTCCACTATGACCGCATTTGAACTACAATTAGCCTGGAGATCCAGTGAAAGTTAATACTGGACGTTTGGTAGACGCTGGAAAAAAGATGTCGCCTGGTGACACAATCTGCACCTTTAGGAGACAAAAATTGGGCGTGCAAAATACATTGTTCATTATCAAACCCATCCTGATATCCTCGAGGAGCCAATAACAGTCAAGCTAATTGTAAAATATTTTTTAGAAGAGAATTGGGGAATAATCAAGTACAATGAGCCTGTAAAATCTCCCACGCAACATATTTGTTTGTCATGGGGCATGGAGATGAATTCACAAATGTGTTTCAGACAATGCTAATGAGGCTCAATGATGCTAAAACAACACAGAGATTTTTTCAGTATTCCCTGATAGTGATTCCAGATGCGGTCTCAGAATCTCACAGAAGAGAAAAGTTTTAAGTGTGGATCAGAAACGCATTTGTGGTTAAAGGACAGAAAAGATTATCATCTGATAGACCACAATGAATTGGTCAGTATCTATAAACAGGCCTGAGATACATCGTTGTTTCTGCAAAATCCAAGTAAACAAGAGATCAATTGACATGATATTCATTAGAATGATGAACTGGTTGGATTGGAAACAGACCAGCATCATCAAAGGTGTTGATATGAACCAAATACGACATTACGAGATGTTCACCTGACTCATAAAGAACAAACTTCTAACGCAAGCCTTCAGGTATTGTCTACATTGCCAAAACCTGCCCACATCTCCAGAAAGTCTGCACCTTTGTTTTTAAAAGAAAGACATCCAAAATAAATAGACTTTGAATAAAGGTGTTTTGTTGTTTTAAGCATACTGTAAACATCTAACATGATCAGAATATAATACCGTACAGTTTTGTCTGTGGATATTTCACCACAATTGTCACAAATTATCCAAAACACTTTTTGTAAACTTTTGTTAAACTTATGCATATGTTTTTTTTTTACTTTCTGCTTATACAATCAGATCAGATCATCTGTAGACTGTTATAAACTGTTTTTATTATTATATAAAGTGTTGTTGGAAATGATTAAATTCCTTTAATTTCTCTATTTTGAAATGATTATTGGCAGCTGTCTCTTTTAAACTGACACCTGTTGATGTTCAGGCACAGATGATTTCTTACAGATTTTCTTTAAACTTCATTCCAATACCTCAAAATATTGGGCGATATCTGTGAAAATCCTCATACATCTGTGCGAGACTCACTGACACACGCATCTCATTTCAGCTTGATCTGAAGGGCAAAAATCCTCTGAATTTAAATTCTATCACTGTCATGTAGTGCTAGGATTTGGCCAAAAATTAAATCTAGATTTTTTTGAAACATTTGACTGATTTACGATTCAATTTTGTTTTTTACTATTCAACTAGTAAAAACATAACTACAACAATACTGCAGTAACTTCTCTTTCCAATAACATTCAAGATGCAGGGTTTCTCGCAGCACTTTGCAGTTCAGGCGGCCCACCTAAGCTGGAAAACCTTACCGCCTTAACTAGGTCGTCCAAAAAAACAAAAACTTTATTTATGTGCATTATTTGCATGGTACAGTTGTTACACTCTTTTAAGATAATGTAATTAATAGTGGGAAATAATTCGTTTTTACAATCTTTGCACTATCTATCTAACTTCCATTTAAATCTCCATTAAATTAATATTGCTTCAAAATGTAAATTTGAATTAATCAAAAAAATCTGTAAAATCGGCCAGTTATTGCAAGCCCAAACCATGTATGACTTTCATTTTAGTGTACAGAAGAAGAAATTCGAATGGAATTTTATTTATAATGGACCATCCACTGCAAAAAGGAAAAAGCAGCATAAAAACTCTAATCCAAGACAATCTAAATCATGTTTATATATCTAGAACAAAAAGACATCTGCATGAGCACATAACCTCTTGTTTTTTTAAAAACACATTGCTGTTCAAGTATTATTTCTTTCTTTCCAGAGGAAATCTGTAGTAAAATGCTTGAAAGATTCCTTATGCCCAAAGACTAAATCATAATACTTAAAAGACTTTCACTTGCATACCAATGAAGCTCTCTGTTTTGTTTAACATGAAACACAAGAACAGTATATCATTACAAAGAGGAACAATATATATACATCATACACCTCTGTGGTAAATAAATGCGCCTGATGCCATGTGTGCACAACTAAAGACTTCCTCCTACAGATTCAGACTGACAGATCTCACCGCAGGGTTTGATCGAAGGAATCTCAGAGGCCAAACCACAACAAACAAGCCACCACACCTCCCATTCAAACCACAAGAATTTACCCTGTGGTCGACTTTGACAGACACCCACCAGGATCCAGGCCAGATAAAGAGAAACCCAACGAAGTTAGATAATAAAAGAAAAGAAGATCTTCATCTGATCCTCTTTCTGATGTCATTGTTCAACACAAGAATCTATGATCTGATATTTTCCAATTTCGTCTGCCAGAGAAAAGTTTTTACAGGACTTATAGATTCTTGTGTTATTGATTTTGTAAGACACACCCTGACTTCTTACTTTGCTGTTTAATGGACTGTATTAGAGTTAATGTGAGGTGATCTCAGCTTCAGCTCCCTGAAACAATGAATGGCCCTCAAGAGTCCAAAATACTTGCAATACTTGCAGATCCAGCAATAATACTGTGAGTCAGGGCTTCTTGACCTCAGGTCTGGTGTGAGCTGTGTAAACTTTTACAGCATCTTCTCCATAAAACCCATGCTGTTTTATTGTCACCCATGTATGACATCAACCCATTTCAAACACATGGACGTGGACAGAAAAAAGAAGTTTACCTTATGGAAGCTTCCATGGAAGATCTTCTTCACTTGATCATTTTTGAACGTCGCACGTTGGATCTCTCCGGTTGTGTCCTTATTGTAAAACGACACGGATTGGGCAGAAGCTAAACAAATAAAAAGGTAGAAAGACAGAATGTCATTGCTATTCAAATATTTATATAATAAAGATGTATGGGCCATTTCACCAAATCAGTGACATTTCTGTCCGCAGGACATTAGATGTATAAAAAGCACAAGAAAACTAACACTAAAATACATTTTATTATTAAGCAAAGTGACCTGCATGTAAATCTAACACCAAATGTAAAATATATAATTTAAACCATTAATAAAAAATTACACAGAACACTGAAAAACAACATTTTTGTCCCTCCTTGCTCTCCATCCCCATACTTTACCTTTAAATATAAAGCATACAATTCTTCAGATATTTTTATTTTTTGCATTTTTGTTTGGCTCCATATATCATCTTTGCTTTAAATATTTTTTACCATTGAAAGTCGTAATATTTTAGATAAAATCCACATTTTTATTTTAGTTAATCCTATTACCCAACATGTTCCCCTTCTGAAAATCTAGAAACTTTTTAAGTTTAAAAGTCAATTTTCTCATTTTCTTTTCTGTATATTTTATAATATTGATGCTATGACAGTGAATGTCAATCTTTATAAATATATACAATATATTATTACTTTGATGTTGTTGCTTTATTATAAAATAAATTAAAATTGGTAGAATTTGCTCAATGTCTTCATGCTATTAGTAAATATTTAATGCAGCTTTATTTCATGTACTTACTAAATCTATGCTAAAAACTCAGTCCTGTCAACAAAATGCCTCTATCAAAAATGAGTGCATGATTTTTGAAAAACACTTTGGAAAAGGGAGTTGTTGCAGAGTACCAAAACAAACTTGTAGCCAATCAGCAGTAAGGGGTGTGTCTACTAACCAACATTGTTGCCTGGGTTGGGTATGTGTGGGGAGAGTCTATCACATGAAGGTCCAGATCTATTGCGGTATGGGTGTGTTTGTTTAGGTGATTTCAAAAATAAACATTGGCTTTAAGAGATCATGCACTCCGCCTTTAAGAAACCACGGTAAAAAATAAAGTAGTTACCAAAGTAAACATTGTGGTGCACGGTTCCAATCTTAGATTATAATCGTTTGAATAAGACTTACGATCAATAGTGACACCAGTCTCAGGTTTGTAGTTTTTATCTGACACCTGCCAGACATCGAAAGCCTCTGTGGGTGAGTCGGGCAACAGACGAAGCGTTAGGATGATGGTATACGTGTAGGGCAGACCATCGGGATGAATATAACTGAAAAATCCAAATGAATAACATTAGTCATATCCAGAAGGATTAAAGCTCATCTTCTTCCTGCAAACATCAGCACCGGCCTTCACAAACGACAGGACTGATGTGATCCAGTATTTCTTCAGGGATCTGTCTGGTATCATCATTAGGAAGTGTGTGGGAGAAACCTGGCTTCTATAGAGTTTTACAAGCTTTACATGTTAACAGGACAACCACCAAACTCAAGCATACTGCCAATGTCAGACTAGAACTGATGGAGATATCAGAAGAAAATGTCTGATGAAGATTGGACTCACGATGAAGGCTGGGTCAGGAGAGCGTTCTTGTGCAGCCTGTAGGCGGTGTAACTGTTGAAAGAACCGGGCTCCATAGAGACACCCTTGGTGCTAGCGTACATCTTCTCAGTCAGATTGAAAGCCTCCAGCATTCTGAATCCTGTGAAAACAGACAGATGCATGTCAGTAGTGTGCATATATTTACACAGAGAGATTCATTTATACATGCATGTATCACGGGCCTACCTGGAGATGTGAATCCATTTACATAGATCAAAGGGCAAGCTGGAAAAACAGAGTAAAATTAACCACAGGCCTGAACATTGATGCTCCATTTGATGAAGAACAATAAAGATCTGAGTTATGTGGATAAAACATCAGATGCCATCAAACTTTAACTCACAGGATGTTGCAGTTTCACAAAGGAAAGTGACCAGGTTGTCCTGGATGGTGGAGAAGGCGTCAAAGTCGTCCACCACAAAGACGTGACGTTCGCTCGGTTTGCTGGCAATGTGCTGCAGCTCAACGAAATCAACATCGGCCACACCGATCACAAAGACGCTGTAACCTGAAACGAAACATTTTCAGTGAGGACATTTATTATACTGTAAAGATGCCAAACTCCACATGGTACTTTTAACCAAAAGCTTCTGTCATAATTTAGTTTTTGCCAATTTTCCAAATTCCAAAATCTGTTTGTATTCAATTAAATCAAACCCGCTAGTCTCTCTGCCATCAGCATTGTCCTAAAACTTTGACTATTCATTTAGTTATTGAAAACAAATGTGATATGCACATTTGCAATAGTGCTGTGTAAGTTGCAGACCTGTAGCATTACTAAGTGCTGGTTACGCAATTTAATCGATCAGCAGGTTTTGTGGATGTGAATGATTTTGGCCGTACCAGCGTGTTGTAGTTTGGCAGCATTCTTCTTCACTTCATCCTGAGAGCGTCCATCTGTTACAGCAACCACAACCTTGGGTACATTTCGTCTCATTCCGCTATCTATAGTGAAGACTTTCTCGTACACGTGCTTCAGAGCCACACCTGAGCAACAAACAAACAATAAAACGTGTGTTTAAAGAGTTTAAAGAGTTCATACACAGGAACATAATGTAGCTCAGTGGTAGAGCATTGTGTTAGCAACGCAAAATGTTATGGTTTCAAGCCCAGGGAATACACAAGCTGATTAAAAGACCTCATATACCATATAGGGTTCTTGCTTTACTGGCTTCTTTAAAGCACCAGTACATAGTTTTCTTAAAAAGTTATAAAATCTTTCTTTTCTGGTCTAAATTAAATCTTGTTTTTGAGAAGTGAAGCTTTTCATAATTCCAGAAGGTTCAGTAGTCATTGCTAACTGACATCTGCATTATTCAACATGGAATAAAAACGGATGGGGAATTGAAATGGAAATTTATGTGTATATAAATCTTACCCGTTTTAGTGTTTCCTCCTCTGTATCGGATGAGTTTAAGAGCGGAAAGCGCAATGCCCTTATCATCATATGAGTTGAGGTTAAACTCTGTCTTTGAACTGTCGCTGTACTGCACGAATGAGATCTGTTAAAAAAAGAAAGATTTCATATCAACCGGCAGAATAATGGCATATATTTGAAATATGATTTAACTCTATATTGTTCACTTAGATCTTGGCATTTCCTAATAAAAAGATGTCATATGATTTGAGGAATTATTTATATTTAATATTGCAGGATGAAGTTATGCAGCAAGAATAACTTGAGTTGGCCTTGGTGAAGCGAGTTACCTGCATTCCTGATGGGCCGATGACGTCAAACGCTCCGACGACACTAAACACAAACTGTACTACTTTACTGAAGCTGTCATCTCCAATACTCCACGATCCATCGATGAGGAAAACCACATCTGCTTTGGCCCCTTTACAAACTAAAAGAAAGAAAAACAACTCTTTAAACGGCTTCCTCAGATATCTTTCACTTTTAATCAACTGAATCATTACAGAAGAGAGGAGTCATCATTAAGCTTTATATTGTGATTACTCTTGATCCAACAGTTTGGTGAAATTAAACAAGATTGAAACACAGAAGAGTGATTTAATGTTAATAATTGAACTTTCAATCAAAGAAATAATTTTATTATGAGCCAACTGCATCCGTCTCACCACAACAATGTTCTCAGCTTTGTGAAAAATATCTTTACTAAATGAAAATCTCAACACTTGAAGCCAGCTGACTTCTGTGGAGTGGAAATTGGCTCTTGTGAAATAAACAGGAATTGAGGACGGTCCAGACGCAATTTTTTATCGTTTTCAGGAATTAAAGATGAAAGAAACTGATACTCATATTTCTTTGATTAAAACCAATATCAAAGAGCTCAAATCTAAAACATGTTGGCATTGCATGCAGCCATAAAAATTCTGACACTTTCTTAATTGCAATCTTGTGATTAACTATAGTTTATATATTGTCCAAACAAATGAGGGATGTCTTGGTCTTGCAAAACTCACAGCTATGACTCTGTGGCTATTTGCCATTGCATTGCAAAGCAGTTGTTTTAACCAGTCCCTCCAGAAAAACACGATTATGCGATCGCATGATTCAGCGCAAAATCAGCCAAAGTCCGCATATTTATGCGGGGGGGGCACATTTTTTTAAATACGCTGCACTTGCGAAGCATAAATTGCAGATTTCTGTGCGCAAAATATGAGGGGCTTGCATGATTTTATAAACCCCGCATTTTCATTACATAAATCACATATATCTTAGCAGAAAGTTGAAGATGTAGCATTTACTTCCGCAAGCGCAGTCACGTCCCCTGTTGCCATGGGAACGTTATAAAGTGATGTGATTATGTGACGTAATCATTATGGAAAAGCTGCAAAAGCTGCAAACAGTCTTTGCAAGTTCCCGCAGTTTTTGCAAGTTCCCGCAATTTCATTGCATAAAATTAAAAAAAATCCATCGCATTTTTTAAGAAAACGTGCCGCAAGATCAAGGATTTTTGACCGCAACAATAACAAAAAAACTTGTTTTTCTGGAAGGACTGTTAAACATTACGACTCACATAAAAGAGTAAGTGGACTAACCAACATTTATTGGTGTTTTTCATAACTTATATTTTTACATGTAGAATAAAACAGAAAAAACAATTGCTAACTGTGGGTTTACATCAGATGCGAGTTCACTGATTTGCGCGAGTAGATTACATACAAAGTCAATGCAAAGACGTGATGAGACGCTTCCTTGTGTGGGACGATGAAAATGACGCAATATGGGTGGCGCGTTTGCCGCGAAAACACGTGCTGTTCACCTCAAACGCGTCTTCGCCCAAGTTGAAAATATTCAACTCGAGCGAAAAATTCCACGAGGAATCTAGAGCGAGTAACGCGATGACCTGCGTTTGGTGTGTACGTAGCATAAGAAGGAATCTGATTGTAAGTATTTATATTAAAACATCAAAAACAACGCAATAGATACCGCAATAATGTTGTTACCATAAATTCCTTTGGCCATGATAACCGTGTAGTGAAAGTCTGATATTGTGACTGACAGCCCTACATGTAATATAAGTGACTGCAGATACGTACCTGCCCATGCAGGAGGAATTGTGGGTGGTGGAGGAGGAGTGGGTGCTTTTGTTGGCACAGGTGTCGGTTTGATCACTAGACAAAGCAAAAGGAAACTCAGATTAATGTCTGTGTTTTCTTCACTGAAGAGGTTTCTTAATCAATCTTGAACTTACAGGTTCTTTCTTTTGTGCTGACTCCAGGTCCCTCTAGATTGGGGGTCTGGACAAACACAGTAGCGCTGTAGGGAGAATCTGGACTCAAACCATCAAAACAGTACTGACTCTGAGGTGTGATTGTGATTTCCTGCTGACCTCTAGCTGATGCTGAAAAGAAATCAAACAGTACCTGCATTATTACAATAACTACAATCTATGTTTTTTTACAGGATACACCGAGGTAGTTAAAAAAAATCATGCTATGGTCCATGTAAAAGAAGGCACGGTAATACCAGGGTAATGTTTTTTTTTATGTTTTCATGCCCCTTTTCCACCAAGGCAGTTTGAGTGCCTAATTTCAATTGAGTCCTTTCTTTTTCGACACCCAATAACACCGTCCCTGAACAAGAAAAAGTGGTTCTTAAGTAGCACCAAAACATTGCTGGCCTAGAATTAAGAACCGATTGAGTCAGGGACTGGGGGCGGGGTTACTATGACATGAAATTAGGAGGGTAGCTACATGCTAAAGCTAACAGTGCTCTGGGTAAAATAAAATAAGGGGTGACCATACGTGCCATTCTTCCCTGGCCAGGATTTCAGTGCGTCTTCCGGAAGTCATATTTGTTGGCATACGCCATTCAGTTAAAAACATAAGACATACAATCGTAGTTTCATTCTTACCTTAAAATGTAACGGTTGCTTTTCTGTAATAAAATAATAATAATCCTCTATGATGTATGAGGTCGACAAATACGATTTCCGGAAGATGCACCTGAAATCCTGGCCAGGACGCGTCCGGGAAGAATGGTACGTGGTCACCCTAAATAAAATATATTATGCCTATACCGTTATTTTAGATTGTAACCTCAGTTTCCATACAGTATTACGTCAAGCTGCACATACACGTTAATTCACCGCATTTTTATGCCAATGTAGTTAAGCAATAGCCTGGTTTAAACCAGACCACCCTCAGTAGTAACTGAGTTATGGTCTGGCAAAGCTTCATAGACAAATTATTTCCAAAGGGGCGTCACCAATGGACGTCTCTTAAATGCCTCTGTGTCCAATTGGATAGACCAATCACAGCGATGAAGGAGATGACGTTTGCAGAGCTATATCAGAATTTTGCCGGATCCAGTTGGTAAGGCAGTGATAAAAAAAATTTTTTTAGATATGAAGGCTTGAAGTGTTGTTCTTTGCTTGAGATTAAACGAAAAGGAAAAGTTTAAATGGCTTAAAACAGACACAATAGCTAATTCGAATTAGTGATGTTCCACGGCGGCATCCATCTTTGTAATGTACAAAATCTGTTTCACAGTTACTGCGCTGTCGTCATCGTGTAAAGCCCACCCCAACGTTTTTGATTGGTGCCGCAATTTCTCAGCATTAGAAATGGTCTTGAATGGCCTCTTTGCCAGACTACTTGCAGAGCAAATCTAAATTTGCCAGAAGTTGTTTGTTGATGGTGTGCTTGTGTTTGGGCGCTGCTGCGCTAACATTGCTGAGAAAGATGAGACGTATACAATGACGCAAGACTTGGCTCTAGCCCATGGAAACCGGCTCGCCAGTCGAACCAACTTTGAACCAGCAACAGCACTAGCTCTGAACTAGCACCCATTTCTTTCTGGTTAAAAGGGGGCATACGTGAACCCCTGCTTAATTTTCAAAACACATGGTTTTTCCTTTAGCTCGATTGGTAGAGTATTGCATTAGCAACACAAAGATCACAGTTTTAACTCCCAATATTGATGTACCATTGAAAGCACTGTAAATTGCTTTAGATGCCAAATGCATGTAAAAAGGTACTGTATTTAGGAACATGGGAACTATGTGGCAGTACTAGGGTAATACGTTTGATAAGGGTTTCAAGGGTTTTCTGCAAACTGCTGTAATCCATTCTGCTGAAATTCAATGGTCAGGTTGGTTGCATGTTAAATGTTATGCATCATTCTCTGGCAACACGAACACAAAAGCTTTAGACAAACAAACTGATAAGGGTTTGAGCGAGTAAATAATCAGTCATTCTCATGGAATGATGCAAGCAGGGTGGTCCACTGTTGTTACCACAGCAAATATCCAAAGCAGTTATTTATACAACAACAGAAGATAGATGAGACGTCATCGTGAGGACATCCGGATGAAACTACTATTGTCTAAACATATTCATTCATAATTCTCTCATTCATCTTCTCATTACTCTGTCCAGTTGAATTATTTACAGAGCTCATCACAATGCGTTCTGGGATTTCCTTAAAAGACAAGTGATGCTGATATGTAACGCTGCTTCGGTTTTAGGCTAAAATGAGATCTGTATTCACATGATATAATGCCTCACAAGGTTTTGAATTAGCTGAATTCACATTGACTTACGTTCCAGAGGGTTCAGCTTAATTCTGTAAGAGGTGGCGGCACGGTGAGGCGTCCATTTAATGCAGAACTTGTCATAGCCGACGTCGTAAGACTCGATGTTGGTCACATTAAGGTACACTGAAAGAGACGGTCATACTGCATCATCGTACTGAAAACACCCCAATAAAATAAGCATGGTATGAGTAACCGTAGAAGCATACGTGTTGTTCCTTGTCCCATCAGAGGTTTGCTGATACCGGCATCATATTGGGCGTACACCTGAACATCATACGTTGTGCCAGGAAAGAGGTTATGTAGAGTAAAGGTGGTGACATCACCAACAAACACCTCCAGAGATTCGTCCCTATCTAAAAGACATTCAACACATATTTAGTTAAAATATCAACTTATGAACACACAATCTTTTGGATCTTGAATGTCATTTGAATCTCAGACATTAAGTAAGTATTCACTGAAAACAATAACAGGGTCAATCTACAATAGTTTGGATGATAAATCGAGATGGATCTTTACCTGTTGGCTGGTAAACCAGCTTGTAACCCATGACTGGAGACGGTGCAGGGTCCCAGGACACACGGAAACGCGTGTACCACTCATCTGACACACGAAGATTCTGAGGTTCAAGCAATCCAACTAAACACAAGACAGTTAGTCAGTTTAGTTAGCTACTACTGAAGACTGGTTATTTGTGATGCTAAATGTGTTGTCGGCTTCACTAACGTGTTTTTGCATTTCCGTTCAGGGATCCTCCAGGTCCTTCAGGATAAACGGCCTCCACTGTGATGTTGTATGGGGTGTCAGGCAGAAGGTTTTGAAGGATTGCATTATTTCTGTTTCCAGGAACAAACGCCTGCAGACAAAAACGTTAAATGATTGAATAACACGATCATGTTCACATACAGACGTGGGGGTTGTGGAAATGTCCACTGTTTTCTATTTTAATCTTAGAGACGTACACACTACAGCAGGGTTCCCCAAATCTCACCCTGGAGGGCCAGGGCACTACAAAGTTTAGGTCCAACCCTAATCAAACTTACCCACCTGTGATTCTCTAGTGATTATGAAGACCTGGATTAGCTTGCTCAGGTGTGTTTGATCAGGGTTGGACATAAACTCTGTAGTGATCTGGCCCTCAAGGGTAAGATTTGGGGAACCCTGCACTACAGTTTACTGCATTTATCCATTGATGTTCTCCAATCTAAATAACACTTACTCAATGAGAATCATGAGTCCATCTTCTTATGAAGGTTCTGACTGATTCAACAAATCATGTAGTTTGGTTGAATTTGACTCTTTACTCACAAATTCAGTGATGGGGTCTCCTTTCATTGGTGCATATGAGATCTTATATTGCTGTACAGGACCCTCGGCATGATCCCAGCCGATACTGATGGTGTTCGTGGTGGTTCCAAAGACTCGCATGTTTCTGGGTCCAGCCCGTGGTACTAAAACACAAGATGAGATCACAAAACTTAAGATGTTGGGGATTATGGATGGTTGCCAGATCTTCATTATGATATTATTGTTTATTTATGATGCACAAATAGTGCAGCACATATTTTATATTAGTAACAGTAAATATGAGAAATATTAAGATTGTTTTGTGTTTTCTTTCTAATCATTAACTTCAAAGATATCACTTACATGTTTTTCCTTTGTCAGTGATTGCTGGACCTTCTCCGTCCGCGTACACGGCCAAGACGCTCACTGTGTACGGAGTATCAGGATTCAGTTGATCCAGGAAAGCGTTGTTGGTGTTGCCAGGAACAAAAACCTGAGGAGAGAATCACTGTTTAGATATCATTCAGATTCAGCATTTTAACAAACATCCACTGTATAAAAATACAGCTCAGACGTTACAAACCTGGCAAATGAAATATACATAATGATGTCACTGTTAAGCCCCTGTTTAGATTACCAGCACAAGATAACATTTCCAAACAGATATGTAATGCAAACAGATGTTCTCACTGGGTTAAACGTTACATAAATACTGTCATCTCAACAGGATTGATCCCTGGAGAGCGAGGGTCCGCTGGAGAGACTGAACTAAAGGGAAACCCGTCAGCTACCTGTCATCACCCGTCAGGATTATCATCACATCTGCTCGTTTGTTTCTCATTTGTGCATTATGATTGGAGGCTGAATCCCTGACTGAATCTCATCTACATCAGACTGATGGGTTTGCAGTACTGTAGTATCTGAAGGTCTCTCTTCAGTGTCCCAACTTGCACTTGGTCAAGAATGCAAAAAAAGCTAGTGAGATGTCATCCAGTACCACCCATAAAAAATGTCTTTCAAAAACTTCTTATTGCCTGGAAGGAAGAGATTGCCCAAGAACAGTGGCGTGCCGTGGGGTTTCAGTCAGGGCCTTCAGTAAGCATGTAAACCACATATATACTCATCTGTTACAGCTAACACACCCATATGCAAATAATGCATATATTCGGCCGCACATACAGGCACTCAGCAACATGACAGCTGATCAACAATAAGCCTAAAACAGTATGCTAGGTAAGGGTGGGTTGAACTCAGACTACATTTCACTGCATGTATCATGTAATCCCCTGCACACTGTGTGCATAGTGTCACATCCACATCCACAGGCTACTATCAGTGCAACACGAACCACTCAATAACAATGTGCATAAGCCCTTAATAATGCTTATTATCAGATACAAACCACAATCTGCATGATACAATACTCGACAAGTAGTAAAGCACTCACCCGTCACTTTTCAGTCACATACCCGAGGATATAAGAGCTGCGCTGTGTTACTGAAGTCAGCCGTCTCATTTTTTTTTTTCTTTGATGTGATCATTTAACACTTCTGACACTGCATTTATTATATGGTTTTGATTTTTTCCTGACGGTCCTGTAAAAACTGTGGCCGTGGCAAGATGATGTCGCAAGTCAGCATCATGCTCCGCTATAGCGTTAACAATTCCAGGTAATTACCCCTGTTCAGCGAATCTTCATCGTCTCCCAAAAAGAGAACACAGTCACTCACTAAGACGCTTCAGAATGTCCCGGTTCTTTCTGACCCTCTCATTGTGGACGCTGATCTCCCGTTTTCTCTACTCGTTAAGTTCCAAATCCACAAGACTTTCACCAAAAGTTTTTAAATGCATGACTGACATCATTATGGCGCTCGGAGCCTTGGTGTTTAAGAGCTGCCTTCGTGAAGCTGTTCAGACTGTCAAAGCCAGAATCATTCCATGTCCCTTTACTCGTATTAAAAAGTAAACACGGCCAACAAAATAACTTCTTGTGCTGGGGCAAAAAGATCGCGTGTATCTGCAACAGCGGATGTCATTTTCTTTAATAACTGAATTTCGCGCTCACGTTGGAAATTGACGACAGACGTCAGGGGTAGCACTGGGCACGTCGCTAGACCCGGAGGACGTGCTGTCAATAAACGTCAACATTTGATTGGTTGATGTTTCTGTCACTAATGATTGTAACAAATCAGATGTGTTGTCCTTCAACACAAGCCTAGCAGTATCTGTAGAGCTGGCCCCAGCTGAATAAGCTGCTTTTTATGTGAATTTTTGAGGGTACTCCGGTTCAACCTCAACAAAACTAACGAATTTTGCGGACATACACCAATGAAAAAAATAGCATACTAAAGAAAAACATTTAACACTTTGTTGTTGGGGAAAAAATTATTTTTGATTTTATTTTAGGGCCAGCAGAGAAGACCCTGCTGGTCCTGACGGCCCACCACTGCCCAAGAATGACAATTCTTTCATGTTGAATCAACACTAAACCCATCTGACTTATTTTCCTCTTACTAGTTTTTTACATACAATGAAAGTTGGAAGTGACCACAATCTATTTGATCTGGAAAAATAATCAAACTCATGCAGATTTAATGGGGGTTTCCATTACAGCTCATGGTCACTTGTTTGTTTGGACTGTGAGCGTTCCTCTAAATATTTTTGAAAAGACCGGGAACTTTAATAGTGCATTTCTGGAGCTTCACATTCACATTACTGAAAAAACAGCTGGTTGGCTGCATGGCTGTAGGTCCAGGTTGGGGTGTTAAAAGATAATAAATAGCATCCCAGGTGAAAAAAAGGGAGGTAAAATACACTAAGTATATGTACTATTCCACATACTAATTTACGGACCTCATAGCTGGCCATGGTTGGCTGGTTTTAGCAGGCTAGTTTTAAGAGGAATTTTCCGTGCAAATATCTAAAAGAATTGTTAAATCTAAATGGATTTCTTGATGAGCAAAATGACACAAGACCAAAAAAATTAATTTAAGTGAATTTGTGCTTAAAACAAGCAAAAAAAAATCTGACAATGGGGTAAGAAAAAAGAATCTTGAACTGTTTTCTTAAACACTTAAGTAAAGAAAATTTCAGGTAAAAAGTTTTTTTTTTTTGCTTTTTTAAGCACAAATGAACTTAAATTTTATATTTTGTCTAAAAACTAGACTCATTTTGCTAATCAAGAAAATACATTTCGATTTAAGAATGTTTAGATATTTGTACTCAAAACAACATGAAAATCCTATGTAAGAAAGTCATTTTTGCAGTGTGGGTCTGCTGGTTTTAGTTGGTGGTCTTTCAGCTTAACCACCTAGAAATGTAGCACACCAAAACTTTTAAACGCAGCTGATAACGCCCGAAGGACACCAAATCCCAGTTGTTTTTTCAGATTGTTGTTGTGATACTTGTCCTTTCCCTCCTCCACTGTGATTGGACGGGGGTGTGAGGACTGACATTGACAAGCGGAGCTTTTCACCCAAAGTTGAATCTCTTTCAACTCTCGGCGCTCAGCACTGAGCGCAGAAAACCCGTAGAGCACCGGCCTTCAGATTTTTGAAAAACGTTGCGCTTCCATTGAAAACAATTGAAAACATGCGTTGGCCGCGCTTTGGTGTGCATGCCCCCTAACCGTTGTGTGTAAGTGTTGTATTAGTCCATCCTACTTCAAGGTAACATTGTAACAAAAAGTTGGTACCAAAAAGGGTCCTCTTAGTATTATAATGAGCTTAATTAAATGCATCTGAATGATATATATAGAAAAGCACATTATTGTTGTGTTTTTGTGTCACTCACCGATTTCAGCGGCCTTACACCAGTCAGGGGAGTGTAATTGACTCTGTACTGCTGCACCTGGCCTGAGGCCGGTTCCCAACGAACATTCAGACTGTTGGTGGTGGGATTGTACACCACAATGTTTCTGGGTGGGAAACGAGGAACTGAGCAGAGAAAGAGAGAAAGGGTGAGTTGAAAGAAGCCACTATAAGCAACAAAGAGAAGTAAAGAACAGCACAGTAGGAAACTCAGTAAAACTGAGGAATGAATGCTGATTGAAGCAATTGACAAAACCGCAGACAGGTTTTACGATGAGAAAGTGCCAAAAAGAAAAGTCAGGTAATGGGGAGGGGCGTTAACGGTAGGGTTAAACTGCTTAACATGCTTTTAAACCCAAACCAGATGTGAGGTGCGTATGCATACAATGTACGTGGGTTTTTTTTAAATCCAGCGGTGCGCAGACAGTAGATGCTCACACTTCTGATGATGAAAACTGTGTCACACGCACTGTACGTGAAAAAAATTTGACTATACTAACACTAAAATGTTTTGCTTCATGTACACGATTGTAGCATGCTTACATAAAACTGATATGCGGCATCTAGAAAATAAATATCCAGAAATGGTGTGAAGTACTGTAGGGATGCACTGATACAAAATTTCAATGCCGATACTGATATATGATTACTTCCAATGACAGCAATAGATACCAATAGTTTTACTTTTACTCCTTGTTTCAAATTGTTATGTCATGAAATCCTAGAAGTGCAGAGCGTACAAACTGTAATTCTGTTGTCATTGTCACACAATGCCCCCCTTTAAGTGTATTGTTTTACACCCAAAATGCTAAAAACATAAAGTCATAAGTCTCAACTAGCTCTGATCTATATTTTAAGCAAAAATCCCCAAAAAATAAGGTTTTAATCACACTTTTAGTAGTTTTACCAACGATGACTAGGTTTAAATGGTTTGCTGCATACTCTTGTAACAAATTAATAAATTACTGTCACTGGATTATTATTACTACTAAAAGGTTTTCAAATATGAAACTACACTCTTAGACCTTTCCAACTATATATAGTTTATCAAGACTTGACTATATTTTTTCTTTTTTTCAATTCAGCAATAATCTTCTAAGTGTCTTCTTTCAAATGAGACCAACCTTATGTTTATATACCAAAGCGTTCATGGATTATTTAAGTTTGTAAAGTGCATTTTCATGAGAAAGGGGGGATGTCCAATAGTTGGATAAATATCTTTTACGTGTATCTGCTGATACTGATTATAGGCCTGTACATTGGTGCATCCCTATTATAAAGTGTAGTTGTCTTGCCCTGAAACACAGGGACAACATCTATGCAACCTTAAAACAAGCAAGCAACCCTACAGTCCTGTACTGAATATCCTCTAAAATCAACATCCTGACCAAAATGACTGATTCAGAATGTTTTTTACAGGAAGCGTCACACAAATAGCTTGAGAAACCCAAACCTCCAGTTTGTTTGAGCAATAGTGATTGTAATGTTGGCTTTAGAGATGGCCAAAAACAACTCACGTGTCTTTCCTTTCTCAGACAGACGGAGACCCTCTCCCTCTGGATAAACAGGAACCACAGTCACCGTGTAGGGCGTGTCTGACAAAAGGTTCCTAAGTATGGTGTTTGTAGTTCCTCCAGAAACTTGCTCCTGATGACACACGACAGTTAAACTGAGACTTTGAGAAGATGGGTGGCACATCAACAAAGATCATCAAGAGACAGTAGAGCATCTCTTACCATGTCCTCAGCACCACCAGACACTGGCACATAGAAGAGTCGATATTGGCGGACGTTACCCTCAGCAGGCTCCCAGCGGACCTTCAGTGAGCTGGTTGTGGGATCGGTAACCTGCAGGTTCTTAACTCCACCCAAAGGCTCTGCGAATGATCAGAATTTCAATTCATGTATAGGCTCGGTATACTGCATGCAGACAAATATCGTATTTAGTTTTTTTTTGCTACGTACTTGTCTTGCCGTTCTCCGACTGTTTCTTTCCTTCATCGTCTGGATAAACGGGCACAACAGTGACCCTGTATTCTGTGTCTGGCTGCAGGTTCCTCAGGATAGTACTGGTGGACATCCCGGACACTTGTGTCTGAAGCAGACATCATTACATCAGGTTCACATCACATTTTCAGACAAACTAACCAAAAAGATGAAGATGGGACAGATGGGTCTTTTACCGTGCTCTCAGCACCACCAGCAACAGGCACGTAGAGGATGTTGTACTGGCGGACATCTCCGTCTGCGGGGTCCCATCTCACCCTTAAAGTGTTTACGGTCGGGTCTGTTACCTGCAGGTTCTTCACGGCTCCCAAAGGTTCTGTGTTAATAAAACAGACATGATGAACTTTCACAAGCCATGAACTGAGATCACTCCAAACAGACCAGAAATGAGCGGTTTCAAGACTCACTTGTCTTTCCATTTTCAGCCTGACGTTTTCCTTCAACATCATTCTCATACATGGGTAAAAGTGTGACCTTGTACATCGTGTTAGCATTGAGATTACGCAGGATGGTGCTGGTTGTGCCTCCTGAAACAAGTTCCTGTTTATTAAACAAACAAATCAAAGGTTAAAAACCATTATCACAGATCTAGACTCTAAGCGATCATCATTTACATAATTGCAAATCATTTTTAAATCAGGGTGAAGGATTTTGTTAAAAACACCAGTTTTCTTATGCTTTTCTTATGCTTATAACTAAAGGTTAATCACGTCTTACCATTTTCTCATCATCTCCAGGCTCAGGGACATAAAACACTTTGTAATTTCGAGGGTTTCCGTCTGCGTGCTCCCAGCGAACATTCAACGTGCTGCTCGTGGGATCAATGACCTGAAGATTTCGAACTCCACCCAACGGTTCTGAAATATCAGGAATTAATCAATTTTCAATTTTTTTTTCTTTTCAGTGTCTTCAATATCCACCAATAAACTCACTTGTTCTTCCATTCTCTGAAAGAGGAATGCCCTCCATCTCATGATAAACCGGCACTACAGTCACGGTGTATGTGGTATCCGGCTCCAGACTCTTCAGAACAGTCGAGGTGGTGCTTCCAGACACTTGATCCTGATCACACAAAAATCATGCAATCTTAAGGACAGCGGCTATGTTTACATGTAGAAAATGTTGTCAATCCGATCAAATTTAATCTGATTGCAGGTTATGCCGAGTTCAGACTGCACGATTTTCAAAGTAGTCGGGTCACATATCTTTTCATACTGCGTAACTATCTGGGGTAGCGTTCAGTCACTGCTGTGTTCACACTGCACGAGGGATCGGCGACAGGGGGTTTCACACGGCATGACTTTACCATAGGAAGAATCGCCGACAACTTGGTCCCCGTCCGCAAACTACGTCTCACACCCAAACGCACGCGAGAAGTGACAAGGAAACAATGCGAGGTCGCGTGTGCGAGACCGGAGTTCTAACATGACACTGCGGATTATAATTAAAAATGGTAGCCCGCAATGAGCTTGCCATAACTGCATGTGTGCTCATTTGTAGTGAAAATAAAAATAAAATAAGCCCTTTTCTTAATCAAATCCATGCTTGTTGATATTATGGGCTGTACCTTCATAACTCCTCCTTGAAGTTCCAGCTGCCCTGCACAGCAAAATCAGCAGTGTTAAATTCGGGCATTTGTCTGCAATTTCTCAAAACCTGTCGGCGAGTCAAAATCAGGGCTAAAATCGTGCAGTCTGAACTCGGCATTACTACAGTACAGTTTACATGCACCCTAAACATTGCAAACTGATTAAAATGTTTGTTAACATACACTTTCTGTATAATCCCAACCAAACGTCTGCACAAGTGCACAGCCAGGGTTGCCAGATTGGCGTCTCAAAACCAATACAATGGACATTCAAAACTAGCCCAAAAGCATCACAATGACTATACCCTTTCCAAAAACCAATAACTGCTGAACGAAACCCTTTCAGCTTTAACCTGCAGAAATTTTTTTTGGGGTGAAATATTTTGCAAAAAAGCAGAGAACTTGGCAACGCAGCACACAGATATATATTATCATATATAGGCAAATAAAACACACTTTTTAAAAGGCTGACGCTATTTTATTGCTTTTATAAAAGTACACATGAACGCTACATAAAGTTCAGCACGTGACCTCATTATCTTAATGATGCATGTTGCCATTGCCATACTATTGCATGTTTCTGTGTCAAGAATCATGTGATACGTAAATAAGAGGTAAATATAAGACGTCAACTTAAGCACAATTCTTCTGTGCATGTGCACAATGTATTTTTGCATCCGACTGAGAAAATACTACGATTCACTTGTTTACATGCATACTTTTTTATGCTGATCGGATCACAGATTGGACTACACCACCACCTTCAATACGATCAAAATTTGCATCTGATCGACCTCAATTGAGCCATCATACGATTACAAACAGATTATTTGGTTGCATGTTCACATACCTAGTGAAATTGACAACTTTAAAGTTTTCTCACCACTTCTTTATCTTCTCCACCCTCAGGAACGTAAATGACGATGTATTCCCGCACGTTTCCTTCTGCTGGCTCCCAGCGTACGTTCAAGGTGCTGATAGTGGGATCTGTTACCTGCAGGTTCCTCACGCTACCCAGAGGTTCTACAGAGACAACACTCATCATGAAGTCTTGACGTGTTTTTCTGATTATATGTGTTTTAAACAGAGCTGAGGTGTAATACTTACTAGTTTTTCCTCTCTCCGTGAGTTGTGGTCCGTCTCCTTCAGCGTACACCGGCACTACAGTCACTGTGTACATGGTGTCTGGACTGAGACTCTTCAATACTAATGTTGTAGTGCTTTCAGACAATTGCTCCTGCAAATACAGACATGCTTTATAAAGGTTTTTAGTTCAGGACTGTCCAAAGTGAGACTATGAGATGTAGTTGTCCTAAGGGATATCTGTCAAATCTGGGATATCTTTAAACAGTGATACGCCTTCATTCATTCTGACAGAAACTGGATGCACAAGGTCCTCTTAATCAAATGTGATGAAGTTAACTAAAACTTCGAGCACTACTTCTTTGTGGCTTGCCAAACAAATCTTTTAAGAGGCTTCACAGTTTACTCCAGCTCAGTCTAAACATTGTTATTCCCAGTCGAAAACTTTCCCGGCAGTTTCAAGAGAAATAAGATGAAATCTCCTACGTCTCTCTTCCTCAGGCGATGATCCCATCAATAAAAATACGTGTCTTTCAATAACCCATGTCATTAGATTTTTCACTTCAGATGGAGATAGAAATACCGTGATCTCAGCTCCCCCGTCGGTGGGCACATAGATCACTTTATACCCCTGAACGTTTCCACCTGCCGCTGCCCATGTGGCGGTGAGCGTTGTGAAGGTGGGATCGATAAGACGAAGGTTTCGAACCCCACCAAGAGGCACTGAATACAGAAAGACAGATGTCAACAATTACTTGTCAATATGCCATGAAAGAGAAAAACTAAACACAGTGACTA
The DNA here is from genome assembly GCF_030506205.2 of Paramisgurnus dabryanus. Taxonomy (NCBI): domain Eukaryota; kingdom Metazoa; phylum Chordata; class Actinopteri; order Cypriniformes; family Cobitidae; genus Paramisgurnus; species Paramisgurnus dabryanus. The sequence goes on from NC_133348.1 coordinate 9,965,840, forward strand.
CTGTACATCATAAAATCTGGAACAACATTAACTGGCAGAGATTGAAGTGGTATTTATATCAATGTAGCTGTATTCGCTTGTGTCTCTCGAATGGAGGACATTGGGTCTCATTCACTAATAATCGTGTACGTTTTTCGTATTTACAGTATACGCACACTTTTTTCTTACGAAAACGTTCCGACTAATTCACAACACGTGCGTACGCAAATGAGTTTGTTTTAGACTTGTTCCTAAGTTAGTAAATTTGTAGTTATCTACATGAGCGGCTGCATGCACAAGGTTGGTAATTTGCATAAAACACGCCCAAACCAACTACATATAAGGGTTTTCCGCAGCGTTAGTCCACAGAAAACTTTATAGCAGTTTGTCACCGAAGCAAAAAAGCTAAAAAGAAATCCCTGATCATATTTATTATCGGTAAAGTTCTGTTTTGCTTTGCATTTTTTATTTGGGACGTTTTGTTGTCATTTGAGGAAGCCGGTGCTGTGAAAAAGTGAGAAAGGAAAGCGTGAAGATTTGTCATTACGTGCATCTTCTTTATATGTGTAGAAAAATAAGTATGCTATTATAATATATAATATAATGTATATAATAATAATAATGTAGATCATGTATAACAATATATAATACAGAAAATATTATAATATAAAATATAATCATGTAAATGTTATATATCAACATTATTATACACATTATAATTATATCCTAGTATTTGATTATAGCGTAAGCGATTATTGTGTACAAATGATTTAGGTTTAGGTAAAAAAAAAATTTATACGAAAGTTTTTGTTTATCACAATTTGTTCGTGAATACATCTGTAATTTGTGAATATGCATGGTTAATGAATGAGACCCGTTGAAAGACGGACAGACAGAGGTTTATACGTACAAGTTCTTCCATTATCAGACTGTCGTCTGCCCTCCGTGGCGGGATAAACTGGAACCACAGATACTGTATATGGAGTATCAGGCTGCAGGTTTCGCAGGATTATGGTGGTTTGGGTTCCAGGTATTTGTTCCTGTTTACAAAAAAAGTTATACATAGAGCGAAGATGCATTGAACTTTTTTGCAAGATCTTCTAATTTGAACAGAACTGAGATATGAGACAGGACTCATGAGTAGTGACAGACCGATATATTGCGGTGTCTGATTTATCAGTTGATTTTTTTTTCTCTGCATTGTCCGATAAATTTTTTCAGTCAATTAGAGAAGAAACTGCTTTACAGCACGGTTAAAGTGACCAAAATCACCAGAGTTATCAATATTATCATGGTTTTATGAACAATTCTAGAAATGTCAAAAAAGTACTGATGCAAACCAACTTTAAAATTGAAAAAAATATTACATGAAAGTGCACTTTTGTTTGCATAAAAATCTAATAAATAACATTAATCATGGCACATTTGGGGTCGTGAGGTAAATGTTAATTTAGTTCAGATAAAACACAAATGAGCAAGTCATCTGTCTGCGTATATTGTGATAACTTGGTGTGCTTTATGACCCAGGAGTAAAGCTGCACGACAACCTGCGCTAACGGCAATCGTGAAAGAAACAAAGTTGAAACTCATCAGATTACATCATTTATTGGAAATGAATAAAAAAGATGGATTTGTTTTAAAAATGTTTAAGTAAACATGTGTCAGTACAACTAAATTTTCCTAAATGTAAAATTTTTTGGGATTTAAATTCATCACAAACACATGGGAGCAGACGTGAATGAATTTGTTTGTCTCACGTTATTGCCTAAATTGGTTGATGCTAGACAGGGGCTTTTGAGCCGTGACACTGGAACGGTTAAACAGTACTTAAAAAATGATGCGATAATACAAACCATTGGAAATTTTTATCGCAGTTAACCTTTAAACCGGTAATCGTTAAATTTTTACAATCGATCAATAAATCTTTTTTAAACACTCATATGTAAAGCTAAAGTCTGACAGACAATAAAATGTATCATTTTATTTTATACTTTCACCAATTTCTCATTTACTGTACTATTTACATTTGTTATATCAATCTCATATTAGCCAATCAGCAACATTGCTTTCTTAATATCGGCATTGGCGATTAAGGAACCCATATCGGTTGAGCACTACTCAAGAGACATTACTTCATGAATTGAATGCTGTTATTGAATAATTATTAGAAATCAAGCCTAACCATGTCCTCATTTCCTCCAGCTGAAGGCACGAAGAAGATCTTATACTGACGCACGGCTCCATCGGCAGGGTCCCATTTCACATTCAGAGAAGTCATGGTTGGATCAGTGACCCTTAGATTTTTTACACCGCCCAAGGCCCCTTTAAAGAAAAAAACATTTGACGGATTTGGCATAAATTGTATGACGTAGTATGAATAAGAACATAGTTTCTCAAGCTTTCCAAAATGTGTGTTCACTCTTAAAAATAAAAGCCTTTGAGATTTCTTGTTACTTGGTCATTAAAGAGATATTTCACCAAAAAATAAAATGAAAATACATCATTTACTAATATACATTTCTTTGTTCTGCTAAACAGAAATCAAGATAGTTTGAAAAATACAAATAACCAAACAGATCTGGGAAACAATTGTATTCCATTGTACGTAGTGATGCACCGATGTATCGGCCGCCGATATTTATCGGCAGATTTTTGGTGAATTTGAAACCATCGGCATATCGGCAATAGCACGAGAAAGGCCGATACCGATTGTTTATTAATTAACTGCATAGAGGAAATCCATTATATGTGAAAAAAATGAGTTAATGTTGTAAATAAAATAAATGCTGAATAGCAAAAACCACCTTTGAAGGTTGTCAGGCTGTCTTATTATATTTGTTTTAGCTTAATTTGTGCCTCTCTTATTATATTGTTAATTAGATCCAATCCATGTTCAGTAAAAATTATTTGATGCAGAAATAAACTAGCTAATAGACCAACTGTATAGGATTATATACAAGTGTTTAATATCGGTATAGGCATCGGCCAGAAGTTGTCTGTTTAAATCGGTATCGGCCCAAAAAAATCCTATCGGTGCATCCCTAAAAGTAAGTCAATGGTGTCCCAGATCTGTTTGATTACAGAAATATACAAGAATATATACAGAATTGTCATTTTCTTGTGATTTTTTTTATTTATTGTAAAGCACTTGTAGATAAAAGGTCCCTTTTTCTGATCCCATTTTCAAAGTTTAGTTAGTGTGTAATGTTGCTGTTAGAGCATAAATGTAAATTACAGATAAAACAGTTTTTTGGTATTACGGAAAATTCCTGTAATTTATTGTGCCCGTTATTTTATGATAATTTTACGGTAATTTTACCATTTTTAACAGATTTTTTTTACAATGCTAAAGGTCAAAGTTCACTGCTAGGCGATATATTTTCTTTAACATAATTCCCCTTTCAAAGCCTACAGCGAATGGCCGGTTTGGACTACAGTCCTCTACTTGCCGATTGAATGACGTCAATAACTAAACGTTTTTGACTAAACTTCACCCACAGGAATACTAAACTAATGGCAAGCTGCTGTTGAATCACAACACAATAAACAAGCTAACTCTTTACAAATTTCTGAAGGAGGGACTTCATAGAACAAGGAAGACATCAGCCCGTTTTTAGGACAGTGAAAACAGCGCTATACAGATAAGTGAATACCGTGTTTTTACACACGAAACATAAACACATGTGTTATTGCGCTCTGTAAACACATCAAAGCTTCAAAAACACAGGAAAAACAGGACCTTTAAATGCTTCTGCTGTGGTATTAGACTGTAAAACCATTTTAGATTCCAGTGAAATTGATGAGAAACTCACTTGTTTTTCCATTCTCTGAATTTCTCTGCCCATCTCCCTCAGCGTAAACAGGTATTAAAGTGACGGTGTAAAGCGTGTCTGGTTGAAGACCTCTCAATACCGTGGTGGTAGTCGTTCCAGATACTTGCTCCTGTTTCAAGAAATAACACGTATGATGGCCATTAAAGACGTCACAATCTTAGTTGGTTGCGCTGCCAGTTGGAAAAGGATTGGTTATTTATCAGATTGGATTATTAAAACTTTAACCCTTCTCCCCAGAGTTTTTTTTTTCAATCTTTTCTTGTAACAACCACTCAAACTTAAGCACTTAAACTCTTAAGATCAGTCTGAGATGATCATCATTCACCCACTGGATTCTGTTACAGCACAATCCAGCATTAATCTCTTTAATCTTAACTTCATGAAAGAAACTTTCTCTACTTCACCTTTATGTCACGTCAACATCAATCGCTTGGTTTACTACAGTATTTAACTTGTACTAGAAGGATTAGGTCCTACCAGTCCTACCATGCTTTCTGCCCCGCCTGCCGCTGGCACGTAGACCACTTTGTATTCCTTCACTTTTCCTTCTGCCGGTTCCCATCGGACGTTCAGTGTGGTCATGGTTGGGTTCAAGACCTGCAGGTTTCTCACTCCTCCTAAAGGTTCTTCAGAAGCATCATATAATACGGTTACGTAATACATCTGATTTTCATTACATAACATCTCAAATCATGCCCACAGACGCTGGCTAAATGCCTGACACTTACTGAACACAATGCTGGAAGACACTTTATCCATCCAAAATAAAACACTCTACTTTGATTGGGTGAGTTTATGCAACTCACACAGCTAATGGTGCACAGATTTTTTCAATGTACTCTACGCATTTTCCACTGTTTTCTGAGTTTATTTTTTATTTTTGGATCCGCAGAGGATTCAATTTCTCTTGAAGACACTTACTCGTCTTTCCTTGACCCGAAATGTCTTTGCTTTCTCCGCTGCGATAGACGGCCGCCACCGTGATGGAGTAGGGTGTGTCAGGGTTTAACTTCTGAAGAATAACACTGTTCTTCTTTCCACCAACCTGAACCTGAGGGGACATAATGTCAAGGATTTTCATTAAAGAGAAACAAACCTCCACACAATTATACACAACTAAAATGCTTTAACTTTCTGAAGCCTTTCACAACTTTTATTGTTAGCTTGCTATTGTATGTCCCAATGTGTAAAATATATCTACAACAACAGCAGTGTGTCAAATTATTGATCCACTGACTGAGCCGTACAGACAATAAACTATGAATATGACAAAACTTATATAAAGACACAGTATAAATGTTGTATCTTAAGTGATTTGATCTGATGTAAAATGATAACTTTATATTTATAGTGCAATATTGGTGGAGACGTTTGTATTTTGTTTTGGCTCCAAAAAGTGTCATTTGTATTTGTAATTTGGTCTTATAAAATGACATTAAGTATAAACTTCAGCAGTGTTTTATGCCTTCAGAATTGTGCAACACAACATCTCCTTTAAATTGAACAGGACTGTGAGTGAACATTGGTCTGCAGGTCTCACAGGACTCAATTAGATTTGTTTCAGCAGTCAGTATGAGCGTCCAGTTTAAGAAAAAAGAAGACTTTTATAATAAAGCACATGTGAAACACTTCTCCCTGTAGTGTTGGGAAGTCTGGAGTTTCATTGTTCGTTTCAGTAAATCCACATTAAGTGAAACTGTCATGAAAGTTGGTCATACTGTAGCTTCAAGTTTCTTTATCATTGAGCAACAACGATGAATTTGCCAACACAAATCTGTGTATCTGTGCTGTATTTTTGTTGCTTAATGTCAAAAATACAAAATTTATAAAGTGCCAGAAAACAATTTTATGAGCAAAACCACAGGTGTTAAATGTACACTGCTGGTATATGATATGAAAGCCCATTTCCGCCACATAAGAAAATAGTCATGCTCTGGTAAATTATATTTATGAGATAAAAAGTCATACAATTTCATAATTTCGACTTTTTATCTCATAATTATGACTTTAAAAGTCATCCCTTCGACTTTTTGTTTAATAGTTATGATTTACAGAGCATTACTTTTTTCTTATGTGGCGGAAATGGGCTTCCATAGTATGAGTCTCACCGCATATCTGACTAAATCCAGCCAGGAGTTACTGGGATAACTACAGAAGATTTGCACCATTGTTTAGGTTTAACATAAAGCAATTGTCTATGATATTTACCCTAGTTTAATGAAATCTGTAACAGAAACTGTGAGCTCAATGACAGACGTATTGGCTTCCACCTTTCCAGCAGGTACTGAACGGCTAAATGCCTTAAACTTTGTAAATGACTGATATTATGATAATCCAGCCGTGACAAATTCTGTCACTAATTATAAATCAAGATTTACTCATGCCCTGACTCTAAACATCTCAATGGAGGTTGAAAAGGGGCGAGTGAACTTACATTCAGAGGTTTTCCACCCGCGGTGGGTTGATAGGTGACTTTGTAGGTTTGAACTGGACCCGGCGCATGGTCCCATTTCACAGTGAGTGTGGTAGTGGTGGCATTGAAAACCTGAAGGTTTTGTGGTGGTCCTGTGGTCACTGGAGGGAAATTAAATCTTGATTGAGTCAAATCTGTCATTGTGGAAGTAGCTCAATGTGATCATTAGGAATGGGAATCTTAGGATTTTTAACAATTCATGTTTAGATTCTGCTATGATGAGTGACCATGCAGAACATCTCTGAATTACAGTGCAGAAAATGATCATGGAAATCATTTATTTTTTCAACTTTATTTAAAAAAAAAATTCTGATTCCCAAACCTATTCATTGTGTCAGTGACATGGACATGGCTGAGTGTAGATGGAAAAGCTGGATGAAGTGTTTGGCATGAAGACATGAGAATCCATAACAAAACAATGAATGCAACATTTGTGCATGCACGTTTATGATCGACAGCACATGATGATGATGATGATGATGATGATGATGACAATGATGAAGTGATGAAGGAGCAATGATGATGAACTGATGAGTTTCTAATAGAGATGGGCGGTATGTCTTATCACAGATGTTTTTGTTATGTAATAGTACATTCTTTTAATTTGTAACTTTATGGATGCAAACCTAAAAATCTGATTATATATCCATACTAAACAAGCTTTTCTCTGGTATTTCTCATCATACCGCCCAGCCCTAGTTTCTGCTCCATCGCTGGTGGAACACACAAATGCACATGCAGCGATTTCTCTCAATTCTTTACACTTAAAGGTGCAGTGTGTAATTTTTAAAAGGATCTCTTGACAAAAATGCAAAATGCTATACAAAACTATATTATCAGGGGTGTATAAAGACCTTTTAATAATGAACCATTATGTTTTTATTACCTTAGAATGAGACGTTTTTATCTACATACACCGAGGGTCCCCTTACGTGCGTCGCCGTTTTGTGCCGCCATGTTTCTACAGAAGCCCCTAACGGACAAACTTTTTTACTAATTTGTCTCCATTGATGACATGTTTTTCTGGTGGTGGCTACCATAGCTTTTCTATGCGTTTCAAAAGCGAGGGAAGAGCAGTGGACTGAGCAATTGGTTGCAATTCGCAACCTCACCACTAGAAGCCACTAAAATTTACACACTGCACCTTTAATAAACATTTCCTCCATTTTAAAACAACAACATACCAGGTTTACTGGACTTTGACACTAGGAAAAGATGTAGGACAACAACACATTATTGTATATTAATATCAACAGATTTTTTTCATATTGCACGTGTGTGAGAGAGTAAAGTGTGTGTGTATGTATGTGTGTGTGTGTGTGTGTGTGTGTATGTATGTGTGTGTGTGCGTGTGTGTAGTCTCACATGTGCGTTGGTCTCCCATCAGGTCTTCACTCTCAGACTCATCAGGATAGATGGCTGTTACTGTGACCGTGTAAAGTGTGTCCGGGTCTAAATCCGTCATAACATTTGAAGTATCTTCACTACTCAAGATTTCCTACAAAAGATCCAGGAAATCCCAGACAACATGCAACACCAAATCAGAGCCTTTTCATTAAATAAATTTACAAAATCAACAGCACTGATTGAAAACCTAGAAGTAAACGTACATATTTGAATTCCGTTTCCCCCTTTTTGGCCCATCCGACGCGATACAATGCAACATCTGGAGCTCCGTGTTCCCATGTGGCTCTAAAGGACGTCTGTGTCACCTCAGAAAACCTCAGATTCTTAGGTGCAGGAACCACATCTGAATAAATGAGAAATACAGATACTCAGAGACAAAGACCATCAAGTGACTGAAGAAAACTCTGGATACGTGAAGTTTTGTAAGTGTCAGAAATCATCACCTGGGACTGATAGAGAGACTTTTGAAACAAAGACATCAACCTTTCAACTCCACGCACATAAAATATCCGATATATTTAATAATTCTCCTGTTTCATGTAAAGCTGCTTTGAAACAAATGCAGTATTGTGTTTATAAATAAATTCGATATGACTTTTGATATTTATTCACTTTAGGGCAGCATAACAATTAATTGTGACTAATTGTTTGTACAGTAAAAGTATTCGTTTCCATCATATATGCGTGTGTGTACTATGTATAAAAATTATGTATATATATAAATACACACACATTCATGTATGCATTTACGAAACATTTACATGTTTTTATTTATTTATTTATTTATTTATTTACTTATTTAAAATAAAAATGATATATAAATATTTTCTTCAGAAATGTAATACATAATAATTACACACAGTACACACATTATGCAAAAACACACTTTTATTTTGTATGCGATTAATAATGATTAATCTTTGCCCAATAATAAATGCGCACACATGCATGTATATATTTACGAAATATTTACATGTTATGTTTATATATCATTGATATTGCATATGAATACTTAATATATACATATACTTTTTTTATTAAAATAATACATGCATGTGTGTGTATTTATATATACATAATAATTATATGATGTAAAACAAAAATTCTGCAAACGATTAGTTGCGATTAATCATTACGCAGTCGTAATTCACTGTCAACCACATGATCAGAAAGAAAGATTAGCCGCTCACCAGTTATTCCACTGCCCAACACAGGATTTCCTGAACCCTCATCATACACAGGAGTGACAGCGACATCATACTCCGTCTGAGATCGGAGATTGTTTAGAACCTGAGTAGTGATGTCACCATTGACCTCGACCTGTCAATCAAGTCCATCATCAGCAGCATGTACAGGTTATGTGTGATGAGTGACACGGTTTTTATCGCTAGTCAACTTATATCAGTCTGTAGAGTGTCTATGTAAACCTCTCATGGTGCATTCACACCAAACGCTAATGAAGCATTAAGCGTGAGTGATTTACAAGTCAATGCAAAGATGCAATAGACATCCTGTGGCGCGATTTGCATGAATGAGGCGGCGCAAATGACGCCATGTTAATCAATCAGGAGCTTGCTTTATTAGTGATGTGGTTATGACATAGCGAGCTGAAGCAGAAATACAAAACAAAAATAGAGGACAAAATCATTGTAGCTGTATGTGAACACATGGAGGTGTACGACACAACATGGAGGTCGAACAATCTGGTAAGTTGTAAAAAACGCTCTTTACTCAATTTGAGCTGTATACATATATATATATATATATATATATATATATATATATATATATATATATATATATATATATATATATATATATATATATATATATATATATATGCATAATGAGACTACAAGCTATATAAAGCAGGCAAAATGAGCGTCTATAGCAGGGGTTCTCAAAGTTTACATTCAAAGGTCCAAATATGAATTCTTATCATTTTCATTGGTCCGGAAAAACTTTATGTAAATCATTTGTTTATATAACAAATCAACACAAATAGTTTGGGAAAAACATTAGTGTATTTTGCATTTAAAGTAAAAAAAATTTTTTAACCATAAACACAATAATAATGCCAAAAGTAACCAGGTGAAAAATACAGAGCAACCTAATTACATAAAAAATGTGTGGTTGGTATGCAGAGACACTGACCAAAATTAGGGGTGCTGGCTTATGATTCTTGCTATGCTTCTCAATGAATTACGGTGAAATGCCGCTACATCCAAATGTCAGGGGGCGCTCTCGGGCAGAAACTTAACATGTGAAGAATCAGCGAAGAACCAGACACACGCAGCTCCAGGAAATTTCTTAAGGATATATTTATATTGCTGTTCTTCAAACCTTTTCAGGTATTTTCATGATAATAAAGAATATGTATAAAGATTATGTTTGACGAGTGTTGCTTTTTCAAATGCATGTTTTAAACGACTCAAACCAACAGTGATTTCAAATTGATAAGGACTTACTGATCAAAAGCCGTAGTACATGAAGTAGCTGTGCATAATATCTGGGTGTGATGGCTACAGCGTCACGCAGGAAATTTTTAAATAACTCGTTTTATTTTCGGACCAGGAATACTCTTAAATCTAAAAAGAAAAAAAACTAAACGAATGGTTTACAAGTTTAATATGCATTTTTAAAGTAGCAAATGCACACATTTATCAGTCACATAAAAATTAATGCACGTGTAATATGAAGTGGACGCGGGTCCGGATCAAGTTCCCGTCGGGTCCGGATCCGGACCGGAGTCCGGACTTTGAGAACCCCTGGTCTATAGTTTAACATCATATGAATGACCTCTTTCAGCTCTCCATCCTCTCGTTTGTAAGTGATGATGTATTTCCTGACGTTCCCAGGAGCCGCATCCCAGGTCAGACGCATGGAGCTGTGAGTGATCTCTGTGACTTTCAGCTTACCGGCCGGTGGCAGAGGCACTTTAAACGAATACACATGATAATCACATACACACACAATCATTATAACTGTATTTATACTCATAATATTAATCCTGTCTTCAGTAGAAACTCAGAAAGTGAGAAGGTAAGCAAGCGTACGTGTGACTCCTCTGTCGAAGAGGGGCTCGCTGGCCGCGTCCCGGTACAGGGCAGACAGGGAGACGGAGTACGCCGTGTTGGGAAGAAGCTTCAACAACTCCACATCGTTCACATCGGCACCAACTCGCATCTGTAGCGGCCATGAGGGATGATCATTTTCATTGCTCAAACATTACTCCTTCATTATGTAGGACACTGAATAATATATTCTCTGTAAAGTATTAACTTTCTCCCAAACTTCCCAGCAAGCAAAAGCTGTCATTTCACAGTCTAGGTAAACAATAGACCCGGCTAGGAGTAACCCACTTCTAGCCAAAATAAACTTGAATTTGGTTACATGTGGCTTTTGCCAAAATAACTTGTGGGATGTCTGATATTCCATCATGTAAGCAAAGTCTGCAGTGCTTACAAGCTGTTTGCTTTCATTTATTGATTTATTTTACTTCATTTATTTTTGGCCTATGCTTAAACGTCTATAAAATTTTACTGACAGACTACATTTTGCATAGATGTCTGGACTGTTTTTGGACAGCTACTACACTGCAAAAAATTATTTTCAAGAAAAAAAAATCTTAGTATTTTTGTCTTGTTTTCAGTAAAAATATCTAAAAATTCTTAAATTAAGATGCTTTTTCTTGATAAGCAAAACAATCCAAGAAAATAAGTTTGGTTTTAAGACCAAAAATATAAAATTAATGATTTTGTGCATAAAACAACCAAAAAAAATCTTGAAAATTTTTCTTTAACACTAAATTCAAGAAAAATCAAGAAAAATTAGCTTACCCCATTGGCAGATTTTTTGCTTGTTTTATGCACAAAATCACTTAAATTTGATATTTTTGGTCTAAAAACTAGACTTATTTTATTGGGTCGTTTTGCTCATCAAGAAAAAGCTTCTTAATTTAAGAATTTTTAGATATTTTTACTGAAAACAAGACAAAAATACTAAGAATTTTTCTTCTTGAAAATCATTTTTTGCATTGTAGATGTCTTTTGAACTCAAAAATTACTTTGCTGGGTTATTGTGACAATGAAATGAAATGTAATTTTTTTTACACAAAGTAAGAGTTTAAAGTTTTGACAACAATATAGATAACATAGCACAGATTATTTACTCTTAGATGAGAAATACACTGCAAAAAATGTTTTTCAAGAAAAAAAATCTTAGTGTTTTTGTCTTGTTTTCAGTTAAAATAAAAAAATAAAAAGATGCTTTTTTTGATGAGCAAATTGACCCAAGAAAATAGGTTTAGTTTTTAGATCCAAAATATCAAATTTATGTGATTTTGTGCATAAAACAAGCAAAAATATCTTGAAAATTTTTCTTAAGCACTAAATTCAAGAAAAAAATTGCTTACCCGCAAAATGCACAAAATCACTTAAATTTGATATTTTTGGTCTAAAAACTAGACTTATTTTCTGGGGTCGTTTTGCTTATCAACAAAAGCATCTTAATTTAAGAATTTTTAGATATTTTGACTGAAAACAAGACAAATGTTTTGTCTTGAAAATCATTTTTTGCAGTGTATTTGAGTAATAATAATAAAAATTGAGATGATCTGTTATAACTCAATGAAATCCTGATGGATAGTGCTTGACATTTCAACTTGTGACAGTAAATATTGTATTTCACTCATGAATGCATACAGAAGTCAAAAAGGTTTCATGTAAAAATGTTCTTTCCAACAGTAAACAGTGGAGTACAGTAAAGCATGGCCATCTGGATGTGTTACAGTGCCTGTTGGCAGAGTTTGGTTTATTCTGCCATGAGGTCTCATAAAGCAGAGGTGGAAACTGGCAGCGAGTTTTTCTGGAGCTCACCTCTATATTTCCAGAGGGCACGCTGGCATTGAGGCTGTAGTAGATGAGCAAATACCCGCTGGCTCCGTTCACCAGCTCCCACTTGACCCTCATGGACGTCAGACCCTCGTCGTAAACGTTCATGTTGGTGACTCCGGGCAGTGGCACTGGAAATATAGACACATATCAGCGCGTTCACCACGGTCTCATTAGTATGAAAAACAAGATCATGTGTGAAGTGGTCAAACTGTATGAAATTACTATAAAAGAGGAATAAAATGAAATGCCATAATCAAGATGGCAGATTATTTATTCCAAATGGCCTTTGACTAAATGATAAGCTTTTCTTCAACACATGGTCTTCTTAATGGTGATCATAAACGTTATAATGAGAACTTCAAAGCAAACTATAAAGTGAGATTGGTCAATTAAAGTGTTGAGTTTACTTTTGTCGCTTCATAATCAGACCAAAATTAAGCTGTAAAGATAGACCGCAGTCTGTTTAAAGCAGTGTACTGTAAAAACTCTGAGGTTTCCTACTGGATCTGCTCTGAAGCCCAATGAGATACCAAACCTAGACATCATACAGTAAGCACACTTCTGACATAAAGCATCTTCTCAAATGATCCAGGACCCACAATGTGGGTTAAACTAAATCAGTGTTTTTATTCTTCGTTGATAATGCAGTCGCATAATGCACTGCAACAAATTCAGCAAACAACAACTCATGGGGGTTTTGAAAAGTTATGCAGTAAAGATTTTGCCGCCGGGCTGGGGGGCATTGGCAGCAGTGCCGGCGCCAGCCGAGTGCTGATGAGAGGGCGTCTGAAATACCGAGAGGGGGTGATCATGAATGCATAAAATTCTCCCAGCTAGAAAATACGTATAGCTTTTGTAAGTTATGCAGTTTTAACGTGTTATAAACAAACATATTGCTAATTTAGCTTATTATTCACTCTAGGATGACAATACCGTGATTTTAAAATAGCATATTTTATCAGTAAAATCCCATTTTAACATTAATGGTGATTTGAGGGGGCGGGAGAGTGAATCCATCATTGTACTGTAATCGAGAAATGGCTGCCCACCCAAAAATCCTGACAGCCCCCCAGCCCAGCAACTCCAGTACTCTGCCTGTTTTGGTGTATTAAGTATGTTAGTGGTAGACTGAAGAAGAGGCAAAATATGATGCAGGCCCAATAAAGACAATCTAGAGATGTGTTGAACTTACATGTGGTTTCAGTTCCTTTTAAAGGTTCACTGCTCTGCTCACCGATCACACCATAAACACGGACAATGTACTCGGTCCTTGGGGTTAAGTTGACCAGGACAACTGTGTTTTCTTCACCATCTGCAAACATCTGTAAAACCACATCAGAAATCATGACTGTATCTGCTGAGCATGTTTTACATGAGATGAAGGGGTGGAATTGACATCCATTGTCAGGTTATAAAATTCAACCGAGGAATACATACAAACGTGTAAACATTACTTTTTGTTTCCTTGAAAAGACATGAAATTGGACAAAACCGGCCATGGGCAATTCATCTCTACATCTTCCTCACGTAATGTAGCGTCTGGTCGTGCTATACTGCTACTTGCTTGGAAAAAGTATTTTACTACTGTTACAGCTACACTGAACTACCATCAAGCAACGGAAATATTTAGTTAAGTTAGTAGCATCGCTACTTGTAGTTAACTACTCCCCAACACTGATTACATTTACTTGAAAGATGTTTGTGCTTTTTTAAAGCTTCACCATATTGGCACTTATATAAGAAAACATTAACTTTACAAGATGTTTGCGATCAACTGAAGAAGTAAAGTCATAAACATCTGGGATGGCATGTGGGTGAATAAATTACGAAAGATTTTATTTTTATTTTGGTGAGTTATTCATTTATGGTTTGGCAAATCTTGTGACAAATTGACCTTTAATGCATGAATTTTCTCAACATGTTTAAATGAATGCTTATATTGCTCACCACTTCAGTTTGTCCTCCAGCAGCAGGGACGTATTCGATACGAAATTTCTCCACCGGCTCATCGGGAGGCATCCAGGTGGCACGGAAAGAGTAGTGTGTGACTTCTGATGTCACCAGGTCAGTCGGTGTCCCGGGCCCATCCTCTGGTTGAGGAAAACCAATGAAAAATTATAAAATCCTTATATATATATACCAGTTTGACGTCTTCCTGACTCTTAATATTTTAAAACAGACTCAAAAATGACTTTACCTCTGCCTTTAACGCTGTTACAGAGATTGTTAGTGAGATCGTCAACGATGTCCAACAGGAAGGAGAAGTCATTGACATTGTACATGTGAATCTCATCAGGATCAGAGGCAATGGATTTCAACTCATTTTCATCAGCGTTCTTCACACCTACAAGCCAAAAACACATTTGATCATCACAGTAAGATCTCAAATACATCAGCTGAAGGGCTGCCAGAAGAATCTGATATGAATTTCTGATATGAACCCTTTCATTTAAAGGTCTAAAACGTTGCGACTTACCCATAGGTTTCAGGCAAGATGTGAGAAAGCAAATGATATTCAAGAGAAGATCTTACCGATGGCATACAGTTCGATTCCCGAGTCACGTAGACTTTGAGAGCTCTCTATAATGTCATCCTGAGATTTGCCGTCGGTCACGAGGACTCCGATCTTACGCGAGTCGGGTCTCAACCCCACATTGGGTTTGAAGTTGTTCTGGAGGATGTACTTCAATGCCATACCTTTAAAAACACATGGAGTTTATACTGAAAATGCTTGAATGAGGTAATTTTCAAAATGTCCAAGGTCAATGCACTTGGGTACCCGTCTTGGTATTTCCGCCTTTGTAGGGTAAATTGGCCACAGCATCTAAGAGAGATTGTTGGGTGGGGTGAGCGTTGAGATGCCATTCAGTTTTGGGATCCCCGCTGTACTGAGCCAAACCTGAAGGAAGCGCATGACATGTTTAATGAAACGAGTGAAAATTCTTAGCAATAACTCAAAAAGAAGAAGACCAACATAAAGCTCACATCTGGTGTCCAAATGCTGTCATGAAAACACACATCTAAAAACATGTAGTAAAATGAAGACTTGCCGATCTGAACCCGGTCTCGGCCGATGTCAAAGACGCCCACCATGCGGCCAATAAAAGCTCGGATGGTTTTGAAGTTCAGGCGGCCGATGCTCCAGGAGCCGTCGACCAGCAGGACGATATCGGCTTTGGCTGTGGTTTTACATTTAGCATCTGTGAGTAGAAGAGACCGGAGTCAAATGGCGAGACACAGAGATCGGTCATTGGGAGTTCATCGAGGGAGAGATAAATATGTGTACACACTCACAGCATATTAAAGAAATCCACACACACATACACCTCAAAAATGACCATCACACTTTTTATTGAAGTATTTTATTTCTTTTCTTTTTTTAGAACGCCTTTTTCCACAAAGATTTCTAGCTTGTTTTCCCTTTTCAACCTTCCGTCTCGTATCCATATCCCCTTTGGCGTTCAGCCCCGGGGTCCGTTTTCCTGGAATTTTCACTGCTTCTGTTCTACAGAGCAAATAAAAGCAGCTTGTTTTGTGACACATGAAATACGAGCATCTTCTCTCGCAACACTTTTGTGTAGTCTGAGGATGCTGTGGGGTTCCAGAAACCTGTGAGAGAGCGAGAAGAACTGAGACTAGAGCACAGACGATCGCTCTGCGAAATGAAAAAGATTTAGTGAAATTGATTTATTAAACAATGAAGAAACAAGTGAAAGTGTCAATAGAGAACGGGGTGGAGTCAGCTCGCTGCTGTAAGTCAAAACGTAAAAATTATTCAACTTTCATAAAACATTCTGATAATTTCCTCACCCCCATGTACGGAACCCCTAAGGTGACATTGGAGTAAAAAAAATCTATAGTTTAGTTTCATGTGTTCACGCAAAACCTTCATGTGCAGAATTTTTTTTAAAGTTTAGTTTCGCGTGCTCACGTGAAACTTTCGAGTGTGCACATGAAAGTTTCACGTGAAACTAAACATGATAGTTTCATGTGCAAACACGATAGTTTCATGTGATCACACGATAGTTTCACATGCTTATGCGAAAGTTTCAAATGCGCACGCAATAGTTTTACGTGCGCACGCAAAAGTTTCACGTGAGCACGCGAAACTAAACTATTTAATTTTTGCTCTATGTCCCCTTAGGGGCTCCGTACCCATGTCATCCAAGATGTTTATGTCTTTATTTGTTCAGTCGAGAAGAAATTAAGTTTTTTGAGGAAAACATTCCAGGATTTTTCTCCATATAGTGGACTTTATTGGACCTCATCAGTTTACCGTTTCAATGCAGCTTAAAAGATCTCTAAACGATCCCAACTGACACATAAGGGTCTTATCTAGAGAAACCATTATCATTTTCACGAATAAAATAAAAATAATTACTTTTTAACCACAACTTCTTGTCTTGCAGTAGCCGTGTGAAAGGCATGATGTATGTGAAACTACCACCAAAGTGTTTACAAGTGTGGAGAAAGAAGCGGTCAAATGTTGTTGTTTGTGGAATGATACAAATTAATGTCTTTGTGCAAGTGTACGTATTACGTATGTTAGTGCAAGACGAAAAGTTAAATTTAATGGGGTTTTTTTACAAAATAACGATTGTTTCGCTAGATAAGACCCTTATGCCTCGGTTGGGATCATTTAGAGTCCTTTGAAGCTGCATTGAAACTGTAAACTGCACTTTAAAAAATGTTGGGTTGTTTTTAATCCAGGGCTGGGTAACTATTGGACAGAACACATTTCTGGGTTAAAATGACTCAAATAATGGGTTGTTCTAACCCAATTGCTGGGTTGCTTCAACATGGTTGATTAATATAATCGAGCAGTTGGGTAAAAACAACCCATTATTTGGGTCATTTTAACCCAGAAATGTGTTCTGTCCAATAGTTACCCAGCCCTGGATTAAAAACAACCCCAACATTTTTGGAGTATGTTGAGGTCCACTAATGTCAACTATGTTAAATCTTCAAAAAAACTTAATTTCTTCTCGCCTCAACAAAGAAAGACATAACCTTCTTGGATGACATGGGGGTGAGTAAATTATATGGATTTTTTATAAAAGTGAAATATTCCTTTAACCTCCTAAGACCCGAGCTTCGATTTGTCTTTTTTCAGCTTTCTACCAGCTATTTTGGAGTTAGGAAGAACCAATAAATAATTGTCCAAGTTTGTGTAAAACAGGTTCCAGTTACACAGAATGAAGTATTATGGTGCAAACAACAAAAAATGTGATGTCCACGTATGTGAACACATCAGGTCTTAGTAGGTTAAATCTGCTTCCAATGCTAAATGATGACTTTAGATGGTATCTAGCGGTTTATGAAACTAAAATATACAAATACAGAAATGTGAAATTAATCACAACAATTGCCAAGTTATTACTGTTGATGGAATATCACCAAGACACACCAGAACAATTCACTTATAAAGTAAACACTGTCCACTTAAATTTCATGTTGAAATGAACACAGACTGGATGTTTGAGCTTAAATAAATTGGATGTGTCATCTCGTAAAGCAGAACTGGGACCACAAAGGTCATACGGGGCTAAGTGGAAAAGACTGCACAGCCGACCATTATTCTCTCTCTCTCTCTCTCTCTCTCTCTCTCTCTCTCTCTCTCTCTCTCTCTCTCTCTCTCTCAAAGAAGCAGAAGACTTTTTCCATAAACTCATCCCTCAGGATTGAAACATAAAAGTGTCTATTAGATGAATCAAATAATTCACAAAGGACGTTTTACATTATACAAATATAATTGATTGATATATTATTTAAATAAAGACATGTTGGTTAAGTCCATAGTTAACTTATAACCTTACCTTATACATCCAATAAAATTGACAGATAAAAACTATTAGTCTGTTCTGAGAGAAATCAAATATTACTGTATTTTTTGCAGGTGACACTTGCTATTATATATTTTTACTATATCTCATCCTACTAACTTTATACATTTGTAAGTTTGGAAATCCTCTTAGGATCAGTATGAGATGGGAGTGATTTCCTCATGATGTTTGTGATCAAATCTGAAGAGTTGATGTGAAAGGATTGAAGAGAAACGCTCTGTTCTTTGAAATATGACTCAAATAATATATCTACCAAATCTGGGTTTCGTTTGCCAATAAAAAAAAATTCAACCATGTTTTTTATTTTAGAGTAGGATATCTCCTCAAGATGTTTTAAATGGCAAATGCAATAAATTTTACTTTTATTTATTTTTTATTCTATTTTTACTTTTAGTTTCATTTAAAAGGCATTTGTTGTAAAAAGTGGTCAACTTTTCAACCTGTTCTGTTTCCATCCACAC
Organism: Paramisgurnus dabryanus; assembly: GCF_030506205.2. Lineage (NCBI taxonomy): Eukaryota > Metazoa > Chordata > Actinopteri > Cypriniformes > Cobitidae > Paramisgurnus > Paramisgurnus dabryanus. Next base: position 9,984,731 of record NC_133348.1, read on the forward strand.
TGGAGAATATTCATCTCACAACTAAAGTACTGCAGAACTTTATTCATTCATACTTTAACTGTTCGCATCCTAAAACTGTCTGCCAAAAGCTGCCATAATCCGGCTCAGATCTGGCACACATCACTTCAGTCCTTCCTCAACATCTTCTGTTTCACCATCAGCAGGTTCTGTTTGACCACATCCAGACACGTCTTTCCTAAATGCAACCTGAAGTCTCACTTACAGAACAGAAGCAAAGGTCCAAAAAATCTTCTGCATGTTCTCATTCTGGACAAAACCTAAAGTCACATCACTACTAATAAAAACACAAGTTGAACAGATGACGTGTAAACGTGTTGTCTGTGTGTGCTGTGCTCATATTGTACCAGAAAGTTCAACAGGTGGAGGCTCTGGGGCATCAGAAAGGGTGGTCTTCTCTTCTCCAGCCAAAGGCATACTTTGACCTCCATCAAACATTCCAAAAACAGCTACGGAGTACTTCGTTCCAGCTCTGTAAAGGACAAACAAAACTCAAACCATATGTTTCAGAGTAACATGATTAGCATCTTTATGATGGAAGTTAAAATGTAAAACATCACAGGATCTACCTGAGTTCCTCCAGAACAACGGTGTTGTCGTACGGTCCGACGAGAAGTTCTCCCAGATCAATATCTTGGCCACTGGGATGAAACGTGACTCTGTATCCACGTACTTCTCCAGGAGCGTGATCCCACGTTACACGGAAACTTGTCTTAGTGGGTTCGGAGGTCTGAAGGTTTCTTGGAGCTTTATACGGTGACACTGCAGAAAAACAGACAGTAATATCAGTATACGCTAATGATAACAAACACTAAATGTGTTTATATAGATCAGTGGATTGAAGGACAAATCCAGGTTGCAAAAGTATTTGTGATGCTTGTTGTGTCTGTACAGATCTTTGACTCATGGGCTTTGAATTATTGGCCAACGTACGTGTGGTTCCTACTCCTTGCCTTGCTTTTCCTTCTCCTCGTTTATAGATGGGATGCACATTGATGTTGTAGGTGGTTATGGGCTGCAGTTTCCTCAGCATGGCGGTGGTCACATTGGCGGGAATTCTCATGGTCATTTCTTTACCTCCAGCCTGAGGGACGTACGTGAGCTTATAATTGACCACGGGTCCCGGAGCGGCTTTCCACGTCACGCGCATGCTTCTCTCCGTTTCGTCGAACACAACTAGAGCCTTGGTGGACGCGGATGCTACAAAATCACACAGAGAAAAGACTATCCTCAACAATCTGGTTATATGAGAACCTGACAGCTAAAATGGAAAGAGGAATGTTCAAAAACATCAGGCTTAAAGTAAGCAGAACGCATGCCTTATTCCAATATTTTCTAAAACCTCACACTGGTGTAATTTTCCATTTGTATGCTTTGAGTTGTGTGTCTGTGCGGGGAATATCCTTCAGCCAGCGTCCCAGACCACATACGGCTCATATTATACGGGCTGCCCTGCACACATGTATTTCTTTAAAATGGCTCTTTCCTGCAACGGCCGGTGATGTTCACTGCACCCATGCTGTGACCAGCTCACTTTTTCCTCTTAGGGGCAAGTGACTACCGCATAGAGCTTTAAAACTCAATTTGTCTGCCAGGATTTAATGCCAAGCATTAAACCACAACTTGAAGAAGTCACGCTAACATTAAATATTTTTCTGTCTCGCTAAGATCCAAAGATTTTCTGTCTTCTCGTCTTCTCTCGTGCCATCAAAAGGTTGTTGATTGATGCACTTTTAACAGCTGAGCCCAAGGCACCGACGTACATGTTACATCAAGCCTGAATTATCTTCTTTCCTCAAGAATCTTGGGTGTATCTAAAGATGCATCTCCTCAAGGTAAAAAGGCATAAATGATTTTCAATCATCCCTTAACCTGGCTTGCATTTTACCATAATTCAACCTAATTTCAACATTTAACCAATCTTCTGTTCTAGTAAGATCTATAAACACTTTAAGAATTTTGTGTGTATCTAAAGATCCATCTCCTCAAGGTAAAAAGGCATAAATGATTTTCAACCATCCCTTAACCTAGCACACATTTTTCAATAATTCAGCCTAATTTCAACCTTAAACCAACCTTCTGTTCTGTTAGGATCTATAAACCCTTTAAGAATCTTGGATGTATCTAAAGATGCATCTACTCAAGTTAAAAAGGTGTAAATGATTTTCAATCTTACCTCAACCATGCTCGCATTTTATCATAATTCAACCTAATTTCAACCTTTAACCAACCTTCTGTTCCATTAGGATCTATAAACTCTTTAAGAATCTTGGGTGTATCTAAATATGCATCTTCTCAAGGTAAAAAGGCATAAATGATTTTCAACCATCCCTTAACCTAGCTCACAATTTACCATAATTCAACCTGATCTCAACCTTTAACCAACCTTCTGTTCTATTAGGATCTATAAACCCTTTAAGAATCTTGGATGTATCTCCTCAAGGTAAAAAGGTGCAAATGATTTTCAATCTTACCTTAACCATGCTCGCATTTTATCATAATTCAACCTAATTTCAACCTTTAACCAACCTTCTGTTCCATTAGGATCTATAAACACTTTAAGAATCTTGGATGTATCTAAAGATGCATCTCCTCAAAGTAAAAAGGTGTAAATGATTTTCAATCTCCCTTAACCTAGCTCGTATTTTACCATAATTCAACCTAATTTCAACCTTTAACCAACCTTCTGTTCTATTAGGATCTATAAACCATTTAAGAATCGTGATCTAAATCTAGGATTAATAAACCCTATAAAAATGTATTTGCATTGTACCTGTGCATAAATAAACAAGGAAAGCTTTACTTTAACCCAACAAGTGTTAATCTACAATAAAACATCAAGAATCTTCAGTGACCTTATACATTGAAAACAGCTCTTGGAGAACAGAGATCCAATGAAAATCTGAATTTTCAAGAGCTTTTATCACAAATAATAAATAAAATAAGATTCGCACCATCCGTGGTCTCTTCCCCTACGAGTGGTCCTCCATCTCCACTGTCGTATAATGCCAACACAGACACCTGATAGCGTGTTTCAGGTGTGAGGTTCTCCAACAGTGTGCTGGTCATATCAGCAGGAATCGTCTTCTCTCCAGACTCATGTGAGAAGAGAGATCTCCAGCGGATACGGTACTGTCTCACCCGTCCCGGAGCGGCCGTCCATGACACCATAAAACTGGTGTCAGTAACATCGCTGGTAATCAAGTCTCGAGGAGAGCCCAACTCTAAAGGGTACACAACAAAAACACTTCACTGACAACAGGCAGGCAGAATATTTAAGACTTATGATTAATTTTAAGCAGATGAGTGGTGTCATGGATAAAGCTTAGGGCTAGTAAGAGACTGCTGGTGAATATACTGTACATATACTGTATTAAATGTCAAAGTTGATTTAAAGAATTTCATGCTTAAGAGTTGACTACATCAATCATCAGATCAGTATGAATTCCACCATGAAGATCATATCTCTGATGGTACATCAATCTGGCATGATCAATTATAGACCTCAGGTACTGTCACATCATTTAACTCAAAGAATTTAGTTGACACGTAACATATAGAAACCCATAATGCATAATCAGGTTGTGCGTGACTTTAAGCTTGAATGAATGATCTCACGGGTCAGAAAGCGTTCTAAACGAAATGGCGGGTTAAATAAGATAAACCTTTAGGGTAAAAAGAGTGTGTGAGGTTGAGTTTATGAGCGGCTGTTAACATTTGTTTCACCTGAATGAACGAGTGCTCACTGCAGTCTTAACACACCTGCACAAACCACACCAGAGACATCATAACCCATCTGCCCATAATAAATAACACAAATTCATGTGTTTGAGAGAGAGAGACTGGCCCAGGGTAATGCTGCCAATATACAGGAACAGACTTTAATTCTTCCTACTTATCTAAGTATTTCGTTATTTTAGGATATTAACAAATGTGTCTGAAGATGCTACTACACATCTGCTATATCCACATCACACATTCTCTGTTGAAATAGGATTTTCCAAGACTTCATCTTCTCTGGCAAAGACTCAAACATTTTCCTCTCCTTTTTTAAATCATTGCTGGACTTTGAGATTCTGCAGAGGAGTCTGAGGACAACCGAAAAGTGTTTTTACTGCTCCATAAACTCTGAAAAAAATATTGTCCTTGAATGTCTGAGATCTATTCTCAAAGCCATTATTCATCTCTCCATCCGTCTCTTTTTCTCTCTGTTGAATCAACACCTTTCCATCGCATGTGACCATCGAACTTCATCTGCATTTCTCAGAATTTTTAAGCAGCTGGATTTTGTTTGACTGTGCCTTTGAAAGAGCCTTGAAATTGAAATGATGTTTTGTATGAAGTTAAAAACCGAACTCTATTCACAAAGCCAGTTTGACATCCCGTGCATCCAAACCCGAGTCAAACCATACACATGTAGTAAATTTTCTCCGGGGTGCTTTTGAAGTTAAACGGCGTGTCAATAACCAGGAAAGTGCAGGTGCTAGAAGAGCTTCAACTCGTCTTCTTCGTCTGAACGTTACGTACGTCTCTGGAAGGTCACGGGCGGGACAGAGAGCAGCTTGAACGCATTACGTACGTTCACAGATGGCAAACAGGAAAGAATCACACAGCTGCTGCAAACCTGGAGCAGATAGCCATCTTTTGGCTTGTTGGGTTTAGCTGATTGAGACTTGATTTTACATTCATATCCACATGTAACACTATAATGTCGTCTGCAATTCATCTTCCTTCAAATGGCCGTGTGCTGCTTTGGCAAGAACGCAACGCAAACCAAAGAAAGGTCTCTTCTGAAACCCTGGACAGGTAATGTTTTCCACATGCATGAACCTTTGAGTTTGCATTACAATAACTCTGCACATCACTTGACTTGAAGTTAAAAAAAAGTAAAAACCCTTCTATTTCATTTTTTCTTCTGTGAAGAGCGATAAAACAGAACATCTGATTTTAGTTTCACGGTCTTCATTCAGTGAGACCATCCGAGCATCGGCTTTAAGGATACGCAGAAAAAACTGCTTTACTAACAAACTCATAAATGCATTCATTTAAATCAGAAAATATTCTTCTTTAAAATCTTAATATGTTTTTCCACAGTAAACTCAATCCATGCATTCCGGTCTGGAATGCCACTTTCACCATCCGATCAAATTTCGATGGAAGTCCTGCACAGCATTTCATTTCCATTGAATATTCTGCTGCATTACGCAAGTAAAAAAAAAGAGCGAATGACATTTTATATATCGCCACTCTCAATTCAACTCAACCAAAACTTACGTAAGACATATGGGAAGAATTATAGCACCCGTATAACATTTCCCTTCATCCGTCCCAAAGCCTCAAGGTCTTTTCAGAGTTTGCTGGAAATAATTCAGTTTGCCATTCAGTAAATGTATGCTTTTTACCAAACTGACAGAATGATTTCATTCAAAATGCACGCAGACAATTGGGAAATCTTTTCAGTTCCTCACTTGCATCTCTTGAGGATGCATTAGACAGACCGTGCATTGGGATGTTATTTGGAAAAACACTCTGATCCTGCATTGTTCCTGCATTATGTTTCTATCTGCAATTTTCATTTAGCCCAGCTTGTCTCAATGGATGCACGAAGGGAGTGAAATCCCAATCTTAGATCTTTAACTGTGTGACATCATCCCAACAACAAAGCCAAAATCTGTGGATAAGACTTTGGGATTCAAGACAAATCCCCACATGCTACCCAGAGGAGGATGACTGATGGACTTTAAGCTTTGACACTCAGGTTCGACATTAGAAGTTTAATGATGTACGATTACTGGAAATCAGATTTAGAGTTCATATTTAATACTTAGACAGACCCGGACAAGCACTGCTTCTGGTAATTTCATTAGGGTGAAGGCCATGTTAGGTTTCCCTGATGCCCCAAAAGAGCTACGGTATGAATTATGTCTGTCTGACAGAATCAGATTGGCTATGTTTAATATACTTAACAGGAGATCAGGATGAACAAAATGTCCCAGATCTTTCCGATGTATAAAATAGTATAGGAGGGAAAATATTATCTTGAAATGCAGACTCCAAGAATTATTTTGCAAGGATTAGCTAAGGATATTTATTAGAGGGTCAAAATATTCATTGCAATTAATCGCATACATTTTTTCATAATATATGTGTGTGCACTGTGTGTAATAATTTTGTATATATTAATACACACACATGCATGTATGTATTTAAGAAACATTTACATGTATATATACATATTTATTTAGATTTTGATATATTTTATATTATATATAAATAAATATAAAATATACATAAATAACATTTTTCTTAAATTTATACATGTATGTGTGCATTTATATATACATAATAATTATGCATAATACACACACAAATATATTATGCAAACACAAACTTTTTTATGTGATTAACCACAATTAATCGCAATTAATCACGATTAACTGGCATTAATCATGATTAATCGTTTAACAGCCATAATATTTATGTGATATCAAGATAATTCTTAGTGCTAATGTGATAATAATGTGCAAACACGTAAGTTAATAAGTTAAGATAAGAGTTGGGATCGAACCAGAAATCTTCTCACTACCACCACTATGCTTGAACCAGAACACCACACCACCCTAATAAAACATATAGATTACATTTGACTTTCTCATGATAATGTACATGTATGTGAGCTGGGTATGTTGTCGGAGATGTGTGTCATACATATCAGACAGAAAGAAGAACCAGAACAAGTACGATAAGAAGATAAGACTTGGAGAAATAAAATGAATAAAAAGACATTATGAAACCGAACAAATGATGCTGCTCAGACAATCTCAGACAATTCAGACTTGAATATTTCACTTCACTTGCTGACCTAAACATCTTAATATCAACAGATTTGATCATATTAACTTTAACATCTCAATATCATAAAATCTTTAATCCCAGTTATGTACACCTCATCGCAATGATTTTTAAGTGTCGTGATGCTTACATGAGCGCTCAAACATCTTTATACAAATAAAATCACCAGTTGCTTTTGACTAATAATCCTGCTTGGACGGGACTGCGATGACCTGGGTAAATGTAAACCTTTATAAACACTTCCTAAGAAATGACATCACAAGCTGCCTGCTTTCAATTCTCACTTTGAAAGCTTCCAAGTCATCGTCATCGGGTGCTACATCCCCAAATATAAACCTCACTAACCGGACGTAAGATAATTGCTTCATTTACCTTCTTTGGTCGTCCCATCAATCTGCATCTGAGGCCCAATGGATGATGGGTATTCGGCTGACACCGAGACACGATACGTGGTGCCTGGGAACAGTCGTTGGAGAACGATGGTTGTCTCAGGACCAGATGTCACCGTTTCGAGCAACCCACTATCCCCTCGTACAGGGATGTATGTCAGTCTGTAGCGCAACACTGGACCTGGCGCCGCTCGCCACGAGACGCGGAAACTGTCGATGGTCTCCTCGGACACTCTGAGGTTGCTCACAGCTCCTTGTTCTGCAAAACGCCAAGGATTGAAAAAACAGCAACATGGTTACTTTAGAGTCCAAGAGCAATGCCAATACTCAATAGGTTACGTCACAGGTGATTGATATACAAGACTAACCTTCTAACGTGGTCTCAAAGTCATCCAGGGGAAAACTTTCTCCCTTCGCATATTGGGCATAAACCTTGACCTCGTACTTGGTGACTGGAGTGAGGTGAAGTAATACAGCTGTGGTGGTGTCCCCAGGCACAGAGACAGAGATGTAGTTGGCATCCGTGTCCGCTGCAGGCTTGTACTGCACCAGATAAGACTGCACATCCACAGCATCTGTTATCCACGAAGCCCGAAAACTTCTGGAGGTCACCTCGGAAAAGGTCAGAGATCTGGGCGCGACCAAACCTAAAAGAATCAGAGAATCGTGAAAGGTCATTCTTCAGAATAACTTCACAATCATGGTTTTATGCTATATACTTCTTATACTGACTTCTCCTCTTGATGTTCAAAAGCTCCTGCTCAATTCGTAGACAAATGGATTGAGTTAGCTCATCGGAAATCCTCTGGAAAGCATCAAAGTCCTCCACCGTGTACACGTGGGTCTCCGCCGGAGGATTAGCGATGGCTTCCAGCTCGGAGCGGACGGCGTCTTTCACACCCACTGCGAAGATCTCCACATCTGTGTTCCTAAGCTTAGCTGCCGAATCTTTGAAAGCGTCCGAGGACTTTCCGTCGGTGATGAGAATCATAACGCGAGGTACGTTTGTGCGAGCACCTCGGTTTTGAATGAAGATCCTCTCTCTCACATACGCCATAGCTTTGCCCGTGTTGGTGGAGCCTCCTCGGTACGGAAACGTTCTCACGGCTTTGACTACGCCGCTCAGATCGGCATGTGTGTTTAGGTAGAACTCGGTGTGGGGATCTCTGCTGTACTGGACCAAGCTGATTTGAACTCTGTTTGGCCCGATGTCAAAAGTGTTGACCAGGACTTCCAAGAAGGCACGAACTTTAGCAAAGTTAGCCAGGCCGATGCTGTACGAGCCGTCGACCAGGAGAACGACGTCAGCTTGCACGTCCACACCCAGAGAACATTCTAGAAACCAAAACAGAGCTCGTTTAACAGACAGACAACATTTAAGTTAGTGAAGGAAAGGTTATAGAGCGAGGTTCTCCTCACCCAATGACACCCTAAGCGGTTGGGTTTTCTCCATCGCCATAACCGGCTCGCTGGGCGTCAGACCGTTGAGTGCAAACAGGCTGATCTCGTATTCGGTGTCGGGTGACAAATCTCTGACGTTCACCGAGGTCTGCGTGGGCCCGACGTACAGCTCTTGTCGTTTGCTGCCGGCCATCATGGGAACCAACTGCACTTTGTATCCGGTCACCTCTCCTATAGACGCATCCCATGTTATTCGCATGGACTTGGACGCGACCTCGGAGACGTGCAAGTTTGATGCCGGTTCAATGACTGCAGAAAGAGAATAATACCGGGGGTCATATTTTGATGCTTGGGTTTAATCATTAATGCTAATTTTGACCCGTTTACCTTCCTCGCCGCTGATCAAAAAGTTGAGCTGATCTTCCACGCTGCTGCAAACCTGCGTAATGAGAGATTTCTCTACGGCTTTGATCATGTCAAAGTTTGGCACCGTGTACACGTGTGTTCTGTGGGGCGTGGACGACATTTGTTTCAACTCTTCCTCATCTGCTTCTTTGATTCCTGAATGCAACAAATGACATCATGAGACATTTCCACTAATTCTGTGCAGATGATAAGAGCCTCTGAATAAAGCAGCCCTAATCGAAACAGTAACTCTGCATTCTGATTGGTTGACAAGAATCTGATTGGTCGGTTCCAGAACCGACAAGAATGTTGATTTAGGAAAAATGTCCTACTTGGTAAAATCACATTCACCAAAACACAACACACCCAGAGTGAAGAGTTCAACTCCAGCATTCTTCAGCTTCTTGGCGTAACTTTCAACAGGGTCCTGAGATTTTCCATCTGTGATAATAACAGCAACTTTGGGGAAGCCCTGACGGGCGCCGGCGGCCTCCGTGAAAGTGTTTTTCAGAAGATGGTCCAGGGCATCGCCTGCACCAAAAAAAAGGGAGGCTTAACACATATCTGTTTGATAAAACTACCTTCTTCTGAACGATACTCAGTATTTCTGTAATATATGTGGTGCATGTGTGTGGGGCAAAGTCACTACTTTGAATTTGTTTAAGGACATTTCAAATAAATGGCAAAGTCTGATGTGTATCTGTTGCTTAACTAGGACACTACAAAAAATGACTCTCTTACTTAGTATTTTGTTTTAAGTACAAATACCTAAACATTCTTAAATCAAGATGCATTTTCCTGATGAGCAAATAACCTAAGAAAATAAGTCTATTTTTTTTATGATCTAATTTAAGTGAAAAAATTTGACAATAGGGTTAGCCGTTTTTTCTTACATTTTTCCTGAATTAAGGGTATAAAAAAGTTTTTTGCTTACCCCATTGGCACATTTTTTTGCTTGTTTTTTTTGCACAAATTCACTAAAAATTCATATTTAGGTCTAAAAACTAAACTTATTTTCTTAGGTTAGGTTTTTAGGTTTGCTCATCAAGAAAATTCATCTTGATTTAAGAATTTGTTGATATTTCTACTGAAAACAAGATGAAAATACTAAGACAGAAAGTTATTTTTTGAAGTGTATAGCATTGTGTTAGCAGCACAAAAGGTCATGGGTTTGATCGCAGAGAACAACACACATAAAATAGAAATGCATATTACCCTAAGTCACTTTAGATAAAATTGTAATGCACACTGCAAAAAAAGATTTTTAAGAAAAAAATTCTTAGTATTTTTGTCTTGTTTTCAGTACAAATATCTAAAAATTCTTAAATGAAGATGCTTTTTCTTGATGAGAAAAACGACCCAAGAAAAATAAGTCTAGTTTTTAGACCAAAAATATCAAATTTAAGTGATTTTGTGCATAAAACAAGCAAAAAAATCTGCCAATGGGGTAAGCTAATTTTTCTTGAATTTGGTGTTTAAGAAAAATGTTCAAGAATTTTTTTGCTTACCCTATTGGCAGATTTTTTTGCTTGTTTAATGCACAAAATCATTTAAAATCGATATTTTGGGCCTAAAATCTGGACGTATTGGGTCATTTTGCTCATCAAGAAAAAGCATCTTAATTTAAGAATTTTTAGATATTTTTACTGAAAACAAGACGAAAATACTGAGAATAATTTTCTTGAAAATCATTTTTTGCAGTGCATTAGACTAAATCTGCTTATAAGATATTTTACTTCCCATACATGACCACATATATTTATGTTAAACTTATGAATAAACGTATATGAATTTGTTACCTGTCATGGTGTTGCCGCCCTTGTATGGCAGATTGTTAATGGCTCTGAGGAGTTCGCCCCGTCTGAAGTGCTGATTCAGATTAAATTCGGTTCTGGTGTCTGTGCTGTACTGGACTACACCAACTCTGGTCTTATCTTCTCCCAGATCAAATGCTCCAGCCATGGCCGCCATGAAACTACGGATGAATTTGAAATTATCTCGCCCGACGCTCCAAGAGCCGTCCACCAAGAAGACCAGATCAGCGATGGCACTAGCTGAGCATTCTGGGAAAGATTGAGGAATCAGAGGTAAATAGAGGCACATTCAGTATTGAAATCATTACAGTACTTATAAAGACATATAAACTCATGCAGTCTGTCTGTGTATTGCGCAAATAAAATATTTCTGCATGCAACGAAAATCACTCATTGCACATTCCTATTTTGACATATGGATTGGGAAATGATACTGGGTGTCTCCAGACGTCAAAGATCTTATTAGGCGAGTTGTTACTAGTCTTTGCTCTCTATTGAAATCCATTAATTTGTATCCTTCAAGCGGTTGGAAAAAATTCCTCCCTGTCCAATCACTTCTGTCCTCAACCACAATCTGAGGAATTTGCCATCCTCGAACGGATCGAGTCGGGTACATCTGCAGACGATACAGGACGGCCGTTTTGGACGTATCGCAGCTTGCCCGCCTTTATTCGAGTAATTCGATTCATTTATTTTCCACATGCTCCAGCAGAAGGGAAGCGCTGGAGCGCAGACGCTGTAAAGCACAGCAAACAGGACTGGATTCTGTTAGTGAGTCGTCAGCAGAAGCCACAATAACTAACTCTTATGGTATTCGGAGGAGGGGGGTGGTGGTTGTATTTTCCACTTCTGCTTAATGTAGGAAAGGAAAAATAAATCCGTTCACCTTCATGTGTAGGAAAAGGCCACGATGGTGCTCTTGTAAAGAGAACGACTGTAATGATTTCCACACTCATCGCTATGTCGCTTTCAGCTTTTATTTCAAATCGGCCGCAACTTACAAACTCGCACCCGGAACGCTGGGAACGCCGACTTAAAAATGAATGACAAATGTGGTTCATTGTTGATGCCAATAAGCTAAATGTTATCAGGAATCAGAGTGCAAACCAATGGAAAAATCCTAACAGGAGTTTAAAGTGAGATACTCACGAACTGAATCTGAGACCTGAGGCTTTCTGGTAGCTCCTTCAAAACCACTCGATTGAACTAGAACACAAAAAAGATTTAAGAAATAGTTAGACAAATATATTGTTGTACCACAGGCTGTTGAATGCTTTATTCTGATTGGTTGAGAAATGTTCCACCGGTATGCATTATTTTTTATACCTGCACACCTGACCTCTCAAATGTCTTAAAATAGGCACCAGAGCAATGTTTGTGGTAATCGTGGTATAAGAGCAATAATTGACTCCGGTCCTTTGAATTATTTGAAAATAATGCACACCTGTGGTGTAACAGCCCTACATATCGAGTCATGCCATATTACATCTTGGGTGTGCATTATTTTCAAATAATTAAATGGCCCATTGTCAATTATTCCTTAATTCATGAACCACAATACCTGGTCTCAAGGCAAGTTGTGTTATAGTTCAAATTTTGATACATTTTTTCGTGTTTGATTACACAAATTTCTGCTGTTTTTTGTGTCTCTGGAGACTAATGTCTTTTTCATCGTTCCCAGTATGAATTTCTATCAATGGCTGTTCATGTCTGTGGCACGACTTTCTTTATTGTGTCATTTTTTATCTTGTTTTCTCATCATTGTTTTCTATTTTTTGACCATTGTCGCTTGGGGTTTTTGGTTAGAATCAGTTTCTGTGACTTCCTAACCCAAACCCCAACTCTAACCCCAACTCCAGGAGAGAATAGTTTTAAAATCGGACGGAAAACATGTAGAAACCAATGCATAAAATGACATCCTAACGCAAACCACAAATCTACCCCCAAGCGACAATGATTTAAAAATAGGAAAGAATGATGAAAAAAATATATAAAATGAAATGATAAAGAAAGTCGTGACACAGAGACGAACAGCCATTGATAGAAATTCGTGCTGGGAAGGACGAAAAAGACATTCGTCTCCAGAGACACGAAAAACTGCGGAAATTCGTGTCATCAAACACGAATAAATTAATCAACATTTTCGTAACTAACACAACTTGCCTTGAGACTGTGTTGGAAATACTGTAGAGCTAAACATGAACTGCACAAAAATAAGTGATTCCAACACCAAATTGAAAAGCTGGGACTTTGTGTAAAGTCACAAAACGTTTAGGATTTTTAAACAAGACAAAGAAACCTGACAACGTAAAGAATGAAGATTCACAATATATCTAGAAACTGAAACATTAACTCTTAAAGAATAGTGGCTTCATGATGCCATAGATGAACTAAAGAACCTTTAACATCTGAAGTAAACAATTATCTGCATGCTTGTAAAAAATAGCTCATTGAAATTTGGCTCCCCTTGTGATGTCAGAAGGGGATCTTATTATAATAATACCTCCCCTTAATCTGCACTATCCAACATTTACTGCAGAGAACAACTCATTTACATTTTAAAGGACACACCCAAAAATCACAAATACAAAGTGTCAATTTTAGCATGCTATAATAAATGATGTGTAGTGTATTTTTAAATTAAAATATTAGATATGTACTCATGTAGAGACACCAAAGATGTATTTGACATAAAGGGCTCTATCTTACACCCGGCGCAATGCAGCGCAATGCGCAACGCAAGTGTCTTTCGCTAGTTTCCACCCTAATTTTCACGTTTAGCTCCGAATTGTTTAAATAGCAAATGCATTTGCGCCCACTTTTGCGCCCATGGGCGTTCTGGTCTGAAAACGAGGTGTGTTCAGGCGCATTGTTGGCGCATTGCTATTTTGAGGCAACTAAAATAGACTACGCCATTGACCAACAAAAACCTGCTCTAAAGTCTAAAGTCAATGGCGCAATGTGTTTTTTGTTATTTAAAGAGCGCATTAGTAAAATGCGCCTATAAACGGGAGGACAACGCGGGTTTGCTTATCACAAAGTACATGAATGCGCAGCAGCACAAAAATGCTTTTAAATATGAAAGATTAAAGGATTGAATGTAAAAGATTATTATTGAATCTCTTGGACATAAATGAGGACTGATTATGAGACGTTGGAAGGCACAAAGAGCTGCTTCACCTGCAGCCTGGTAAGTAAATAAATGCTTTGCTTTGAACAAATGCGTCTGTTTTTAAATGTTTTTTTTAATGCTACCTCACGGATTTATTGTATATAATGTACCTGTGGATATGGTGAGATGAGAAACATTTGTAAGTAATGCTTAAAAAACTCTTTGCTAAAAAAAACGCTGTCCAAAGTGCTGAAACGTGAGGAGAGCCGTTTGTAATTTCTTTATCTCCTGTTTGTTACAAATAAAGTATTTTTAGAGTACAAACCTTTTCTTACATACTTGTAAATTATGTTTTGATGATATTGGATAGCCATACATTTAAAGCAATTACAAGCCTGCTTTTTACTTCCATGACTAAAAGAAAACGGGTTTTAAAGGTTTTAATAAAAAATAACAATTTCAATACAAGTGAAAAACAACACAATTATTTAACATTAATCTTAAACTGGGGATCGTCTTCCTCCGCTTAGTTTTTCAGTTTACAAAGTCCGTCATCTAAATAGGGATTAGACATAGCGCCAGCGCAACTTGCTTTTAAAGGGGATGAGAGCTGTGACTCTCATTGGTTTACTGCACGTTACGCCCAAAATACTCCCATTACAAAAGGACCTACCCTTTTCGACCATGCGCTCGGCGCAAAAACCATTTTTCCCGTCGTTAAATTAGCAAAAGTGGATTCGGACACGCCCATTTAGACGTTGCGCTGTGCGCTTTAGACAATGCGCTTAGATCGTTAAAATAGGGCCCAAAAAGTCTTGTGAAAATGTCCCCTTTAAGAGTGCTGTTACCTCCTTTGAACAAAATGTCAGATTTTCTTGGAACACTGTAATCATATGCTGGGAAAACACGGATCTAATGTTTTTCTATTCCAGTTCATTTGTACAAAATGAGATGATAAGAGGAGGAATGCAAAACAGAAGAATGTTCATTCATTGACTTGGCACTTACTGGTAATTTGACCAGAGATCGGTATACTCTCTTCTGATCCAAGATATGAAGTTATAATAACAACATAATCCACATCAGCGGTCAGATCTTTGATGGAGGTTTTGGTGGAGGACGCAGACAGTGTGAATTCTTTAACTGGCTCATCTACAGACAGAATTAAACAAATGTTCAATGTCATATAATAATATACATTCTGCATGAAGATAACATCAACTAGGACTATCATTTCAAGTAGATAAATCTAGTTCAGACATACAAGAGTTGGATTAAGAAAACACTAATGACTTCCCAAGACATTGAAGAGTAAGCGTGTGCGTGTGTAAATCACATGTGAAGGGCGCGTCTGAACGCAGTCTCTACTTTTGCCCATGGCTGTCGTTTACCAGATGCGCTCTTATCTTAAGAAACCTGCAGTACCTTTACTACATTAACAGATAACAGATAGTTTAAATTTACTTAAACTGTATATTTTTGGTCTTAAAACTAGACTTATTTTCTTAGGTAATTTTGCTCATCAAGAAAAAGCATCTTAATTTAAGAATTTTTAGATATTTCTACTAAAAACAAGACTAAGTTAGAAAGTCTTTTTTTGCAGTGGGGACACCAAAGATTTATTTTACATCTTTAAAAAGTCTTGTGAAATGTCTCCTTTAAGTTAATTTGTGCTTAAAACAAGCAAAAATGTGGTAAGAAAATGTTTCTTGATTTTTTCTTGAATTAAGTATTTAAGAAAAAAAGTTCAAGATTTTTTCTGCTTGTTTTAAGCACAATTAAATTGATTTATTGCATTTAAATAGACTTATTTTCTTAAGTCATTTTGATCATGAAGAAAATGAAAAAAAAATTAGGAATATTTAGATATTTTTACTAAAAACAAGAAAAAATTCTAAGTTAGAAAGTCATTTTTTTTTTTGCATTGCACATCTTTAGCAAATCTTGATCAAATATACTAAATTAGTTTAATATTTAATTGTTTTAGTTTTTTTCACCCACCTGTATTTGACATGACTTGTATTCTGTAGCCTTCGATTCGAGATAGTGGTTGCTTCCATGTCATTTGTACTGTGTTTTCATTTAAAATCTTAAATCTCAAGTCTGATGGAGGCATTACTGTGGAAAAAGAAGGTAAAAAGTTATTTCCAAGAAACCCTTCCAGAGCTGTATTTATGAGAGGAGAAACAGATTTATGGACGAAACGAAGTTCGTCGTTGGGAGAGAACTCGAGACGACATGAAACAAACGTGGACGGCGGCCATTTTGGGTCAAAATGACATCTGTTTGAGCTGACCACTCAAGCATAGACAAGTACAGAACGTTCAACAAAGACCTCAACAAAATGTGACACGGGGTTATTGACCCCTGACCTCCGGTCGTGACCTGTGACCTGCATGCAGTGATCATTGAAGGCGACCCATCACAGTTAAATGATGAGCCGTGGTGTCATCACAAAGATAAAAAACTTTGACTTCTGTATTTAAGACTTAATAAAAGTGTACACTGATTTATTTCACAAATGAGATAAAGGACAGTGACAAACAAATAACTGTGTGAACACAAAGAGGTTACGTCAACTGGAAACTCATGCACTTGTACATGAAAAGTTGTCTGCAACAACTTGTGGGACTGAAAGGTGTCATGTACAAGACGCACACGTAGAGGAAATATTTTAAAGTGATATTCTTGAGGATTTGTTGCGTGTGTGTGTGTATGCGTACTCTCGTTGGGTTTTATTCGTGATACACAAACAAAGTCATTCGTCCTTGTTGCATTAAATTGAATGAAACGATTTTCCTAAGATTGTTTTGTTCTACAAAATTACATCTGCTCGTGTTTCATGAATAAAGCCCCATTGTCTTTAAAAGATCTGAATCTGTGTGGAAAACATGTGCAGACGTGCTGGAATATCACGATAAAATATTTGTGAAGCCGTGGCTCTGATCAGATTTTGACCAGGGCTTAAGCTTGACCGAAACAGACTCACCAAAATCATCAAGATTTACCAACCTGGCTGACCAGATGTACCAATCGACTCCATTTCGGACTCCAAATGGGTCCAACCCAAGAGCTACCTCACATCTCCACAAGCCCAACGCACATTTAAACCAATCGCTTTCCAAAACTTTCTTTTGTTTCTTTCTGTCCAATTGGTGTAGCTTGTGAAAACGTCAAGATCTTTGAAACAGCATTTAATGACATTGAGCTCGGTGCGCAGAGCATTTTGTCATAATTTGGCTGATTTAATGCATTAGTGTATTTGATGTTAGCCAGCACACTGATGTTTTATGTTATTAGTACAACACGTCAAAATGAAGACCTTTACTCGTTTTTCCATAGGTTTACACTGACAAGGAACACAATTACCAAGAACTCGCTGTCATTCATTACCACGAAAATAAGAAGAATTTAAAGCTCATTTTTGTTCCCTTCGAGACAGGAAAGGGAAACTTGGCTTCAAAATGGAGATTTTTCGCTGCAAGACCGGTGAATTGTTCCACATATGCACTTTCCACTGTAAATTGTCAATGTGTGCTGTGTTTATTGAAGGATTTGATAGGGTAATTTCACAGTTTTACTGCCCTAAGACACAAAGTCGCAGAAGATCTGCGTTACTGAAACATATAACGACTCAAATAAATTATAAAAGTCTTTTACTTGAAGTTAAAAGTGAATCTTCCTGTCTGAAAATTCTACCCAGTCTCACGAGGTTCGTGATATAGTCAGGTAATTTTTTGATTTATTGGACTATACTAATTTTTCTGATTTATTAATTTTTTTATATGTCGCCTGGCGTTATTGGGTTTGGGTAGGGATGTCATTTTATGTAAATCTAACCCTAAACCTAAGCGACAATGGTATGAAAGTAAGTGATAATCACACAAAAACAGGAATTTGTTATACGATAATAAAAAACGCAGAAATTCGTGATAATATCACGAAAAATAATAAAAAAATTATGTGTCTATTTAAGGAAATTCGTGAGACTGGGCTGGAAAATTCTTGAATCCTTTAACCAAAGATGCACTGTAAAAAATGCAGCATTTTAAGTTTAAGTGAATATAAAATAAAAGTTCAACAATTTCAACTAGTTTTTATACGTCAACTTAAAATAGAGGTTGAATTGACTTGCAACCAAGTTTTAACTTGATGCTGCATTTTTTTCCAGTGTGGGTCTGAACTTGGATTTGAAAGTGGATTTAATAAAACTTGCATGTGCAGAAGAATGGAAATGAAAAACTGTTGAATGGGATCTAATTCAACATTTTACAATTCAATTACAGTTTTTCCTCTTGTGTTATTTATTATATAAAATACATATTCATGGTTTTTATTTTTTTCACAATTGTTTCAGTTAAAGGGACAGTTCACCCACAAATGAACACCCTCATGTTGTTGCAAACCTTCTGTATACAAAGAAAGATATTTTGAGAAATGTTTGTAACCAAACCATTTGTGGACCCTATTCACTTTCATAAAAGAATACTATGCAAGTGAATGGGGCTTCTGATCGGTTCAGTAACAAACATTCCTGAAAATATCTTCCTTTGTGTTCATCAGAACAAAGACATTTATCACAGGTGTGTAACACATGATGACAGAATTAACATTTTGGGTCAACCATCCCTTTAATGTCCTCTTTCACCCCTAGTGTCTGAAATGAGGCATTACACACAAAACGCTGCATATTCATGCACATTATTGAGATTTTCCTCATCTCATTTAATGCATTTTTTGTGAAAATTCTCAACAAATGTAAAGATCAATGACATTTTATAATATAAACACTGATTAAATTATAATGCATGGTAACATTTTAAAAACACATTTCCTAGACCCTCAAAAAGAGAAATATATTGATTTTATGCATGTGAATGAAGTATCTAAGATGGATCTAATGAAGTGAATGAAGGATCAGATCAATTGTTTTGTAATAGAGACAGATGTGGTTTGGCTGTTTTACCTTGAGCATTGACTGAAGCCAGTACTGCAAGTGTCATAAGAGCAGCGGCGGCCAAACGCCTCAGCAACATCTTCTCTCCAATATTAACAGAACATCAATCAATCTGAAAAATAACACACACAGTCTGATCATAAATCATAAACATCAGCCAAACTACTGCACAAACTCATTTTTATTAATGAACTTTTCATTCATATATGAATATTTTATTACTTCTGTTTCTCTGGACACTAAAGGGGAAAATGTTTTCCATGATTAATACTTGAAACATTTGAGAAAATTTGCTTAAAACCAGAGCAATAATTACTATCAATTACTGCTGATCTCCGGAAACTTTTACAGTTCAGAAACATTATAGACTCCTTTAATGCTTATATACTTAACCTTCATCTGTTTAACATTGGAAACTGTGAGATCATACACTTATATATGCAATGGTCTGGACAGTTGCCTGATCTGAGATCTGCACATCAGGGCTGGAAAAACCTCTCAGCAGAGTTCTTGCGCCTCCTGTTGAGCCTCGACAACCACAAACTTTCTCTTCTGAAACTCATGCTGATGGAAACTGACTACTCCAAACTATTACAATACTTTAATAAAGTCTCAGATGATACGAGACACTGCCTGTGAAAACTCAACTCAAGTCATTTAACTGTTTTCTACATAAAAGCATCTTACAAGAACATTCTGTGAAAATATTATCTTAATATCTTTAATACTGACTGAGTCAAAGATTGATACCATAATGAAATATGTGAAATCAAATTTTGATGACAGACTTTTGGACTCTAGCCTGTTTTTCACAAGCAGAGTCACATCACAAACTAATTAGTAGGTTTGTTAATCTTCAGCATTTTTCCAATTTCTTTATTGCACATGACTCATATTAACTGAGAGACTTCATGTTTAACCCTGGAGAACCCAGGAAAATCCAAAAACCCATTTATTCTATTGAACAAATTTGACCCTGTGGGTTCTCCGGGGTTAAAAAGGAATTTGTCTTATTTTTAAATTAAATTGTGACTAACAATGGTTAACAGCCTGGAGAGCAAGAACAGGAAATTAATGACACATTTAGGTCAAATACGATCTAAAATCCTAAAAAGTGTTGAATATTTGTCGACCACACATATATGCTGTAATGCAAAGTGTGAGCCAACTAAAAAAAAAAGTTAAGATATTGCATGCATATTCTAGAAATAACAATGATAATGAGTCAGAATTTACCTAATAAAGTTAAACATAGGTAAAAGAAAAGAAAACTTTACACACACAAGCATATAACACACATGAATGAGATAAATGAAACAATTTAGATTCCCGAAATATGTTTAAAACCTCCAAACAAAAGAAAACTCTCATCCCTAAGTTTCTTTAAATAAAGAGGACAATAAAGGGAGGGGGGATGGAAAATGAAATCACCATTCAAACGTCTATGGAAAAAAGTGATCAGACAGCAGAAAATGGGTCAGCATTCACCTCACGTTAAAAAACGAACACTACAATGTTTTAATTTTGATTCATAAAAATCCACATGGACTCACCAAACTCCTCAAGGTTCCTTAAACTCTCTCAATACATCACAGGACTGCTGGATGAAGGTGATGTCAGATGTTTAGAATTTCTCCGTGATGAAGAATGTGATGAAGATCATCCACAGCTCGTGAAGGCTGCACCCAAATGCACAGGATCTCACACCAGCACGCGCTTCTTAACAGGGGGCTGAGCCCGAACCCGCGGCTCTGACGTCACACCGGCAAGCGCTTCTCAATGTGGAGGGCTGAGCGAGACCCCGCGGCTCTGACGTCACACCCAGAAGCGCTTCTCAATGTGGAGGGCTGAGCGCGAACCCGTGGCTATGACGTCACACCGACAAGGACTTCTCAACGTGGGCTATGACGTCACACGCGCTTTCATAACGGAGGGTTTTTATTCGTTTCAGAGTGGAATTGTTTTTTTTTTATTTAACATGAAGTTGTATCATTACAACCAAAACATAACAATCATTAGGGGTAACATCATAAGAGAAAAAACTAAAAGTATACAATTAAAAGAAGAAGAGGGCATTGTATAAATTAAGAAAAATCACAACTTAAAAACATTGGAAAGATTACAAGTCGTGTGAATTGTACAAATTGTGCATGTTCTGAGTGAATTTTATCCAAAAATAACTATTTTAGGACTCACAAAAAAACTTTTACAATTACTTTCATAACGGAGGTCCGAACTAGACCCCGAGGCTGTGACGTCACACCTCTAGGACGTTGCTTTCGTCATAGCTGCAGCGTGTTACTCATCAAAATGTTTACTGTTTATAAAAAAAACTGGGGGAAGTAATCGTGTTACAATACTTCAGTTAATATTTGCGTGTTATTCCATCTAAACGTTCAATTATCTAAACTAAACGAAATTAACTTTCACTAAATTAAATTTCTGTCGCTAATAATCGAGCTGCACGCTGTGGAACTCAAGATACAATTTCAAACGCTTCAAAACAAGATACAATTATACTATAAATCTATGACAACGTGATGAATAACACAAAAATTGATATTTGATGATATTTGATGTATTGTAAAGTTATCGACATGTGAACGAGGCTTAGATCGCTACATGAACTTCATTAATGTGAATCTGTAGCCCTCTAGTGGTTGACTCAGGTAACACACAGTGAGCACAGAGGGCTGTTTTAGATCGAATACACCACTAATCTTATATTCAGACAAAAATGTTTAGATGTCCACATAAAACAACAGTTGTGTAATATATTTAGTGTTCATCTGATGAGAAAATGTTGAGACATATGGGTGCCAAATGAGGATCATTATAGCGTTTGCTTTCAGTTCAACACAGTGCACCTGCTTTTAATTTGACCAATGGCATGAGAATACTTAAATCTGCAAATGCATCTATAGACAAACCTATTAAATCTATGATTTTGGATACTTATGAGATTTTACTTTATAGATTACCTGTATAATACATCATAAGTACATTTACAGTATAGTTTTATGGTTAGCATGCAGTTATTTACGTATTTGTTATCGTACATACAGTACTGTTGTAATGCATGTTATGCAATTCTCACGCAAACCTAATTGTTTAGCAAAAGCAAGCCATCTGAGCTCAAGTTTTTCTATGTATTTTAAATTTCCAGAGGGAATAACAATTTTCTGATGTACACATGCATTTGGAAACTGTTCTGTATTTTAAGACATTGTTTTGAAGTGCAAAAGTAAGCCCACACTGCCCATCAAAAGAAATCTTAAGAACCACAGCATATCAAAAACATAACAAACCTCCTCTAAGTTACATTAACTTGAAACATTTTATACACATCTGGGTAGCAGTTGCTTAGTATCAAAGGAAAGACTGATTATTGTATTTTGATGCTTACTGTCACAATGATAGGACTATGATACTAGGACGAGAAAGAGATCCTGATGTAAACGTATTCAGTGTACACACTACAAAAAAACTTTCTTATATAGTATTTTTGTATTTTTTAGTAAACATATCTAAAGATTATTAAATTAAGATTCATTTTCTTGATAAGCAAAATGAAAAGAAGAAAATTAGTCTAGTTTTTAGATCAAAATACATTTCTGCTTAAAACAAAAGTAAATTTGTGCTTAAAACAATCAAAACGTTTTCCAACAGGGTAAGAATTTTTTTTTCTTGAATGAACCGTTTAAGATTGTGTGATTTTTTTACCCCATTGGCAGATTTTTCTTTGCTTTTATTAAGCACAAACTCGCTTAAATTGTATATTTTTGGTCTAAAAACTAGACCTGTTTTCTTAGGTCATTTTGCTCATCAAGAAAATACATCTTCACTTAAGAATTTTTAGATATTTGTACTGAAAACAAAACAAAAATACCAAGCAAGAAAGTCATTTTATGTAGTGTAAATCTATAAGATTTTTTCATCATTTTATAAAAAGATTTTTTCTCAAAATTTGTCCTTGGCAACTTCAAGATGAGATGCATGACTTCTGTCTGGAGCAGGAATGATTCATGACGAGTTATATCCCACTTTCCAAAACCTTGACCTGTATGTAATCTTATCCCTTAAATACCTGAAGAGGAGCCATATTCTCCTGGAACAGGACAAAACACAGGGATCAACTATCTGTTTATTGGAAACACTTTATTTCTTTCAAATCATTTTACCTTCCAAAAGTCTAAACATTTTCTAAGAAAACAATCTTCACATTTTAAGTGCAGAAGTTGAAGTCATTCATTCTTCTGAGGGACGGCTGCCTTTACCAGCTCATATACAGCAAACGCTGCTCCTGAAAACACACACGTGAATGATTAGTGATCATCTCTCATGTTTTCATTATGATATAAACATTTACGTATAAAAGTGAGAAAAGAATCTCAACAATAGTCATCAACAACCAATATATTGCTCAGGTCGAATGAGTTGGCTGATATTGAAGTATTTTAATATTATTAGCCAGCCTGTACCCGACTAGTCCTTTAAGTGGTCATTCCAACAAATAGGTTAAAGACACACTGGCATTGGCTTACCCAGCACTGTGAGTCCCATAGTAGCGCGGTAAAGCACGGTATCACCGAGTCCGCCCTTCAGATGTACTGGCATACCATTAGCTTCCTTAGCAGAATAAAAAACATACATTTTCATAAGCAGATATAAAATGTGATGACGGGTGAACAGTCAAAGCAGGACATTGTAGCTCTAAAGCCTGTGTGACATCTCACCTGAAAGATCTTCTGTTTCACTGCAACCTTGTTCTCTAGTGGTCTGCTGACGCTAGCAGAGATCGGTCGTCTGAAGACCTGCTGAAGACTCTGACACAAAACACGGTTAACTTACAACTAACACAAGTAACTTACTACCAACAATACACTCCATATAGAAACCTGCTCAATGATGAACTCATCAATCTCTTATTCAATACCAAAAAAAAATGTTTTTCTTATCTCTTAAAACTTTTATGTATATTTTTTATTTTTTATTTTGTCTGATTAAATAAACTCTTTATATGAACACCAGAACATAACATAAATTAAATAAATACATTTGACATTCAAAATAAATACAACTGAAACTACTTCAAATAAAGTGACTTGTAAACATATTAAATACAATTTTAAATGTCTCATAATTTTTGGTACATTCATGCACTCATTCAATTGCCGGCTGTATTCAACATTACATTATCATCATGTGTTTATGTTACATTGATCAAAATGTATTATACAGGCTCTCTGTTGATTACTCCCAGTCTCATGGATTTAACTATGGACCTAGAACAAGTTTTTGTAACACAAAATGACATCAAACCCTAGTAACCCCAACTCCAAGGAACCATGATCTAACAATAGTCAAAAACTTGAAGAAACCTATATATTAAATTTCATTCTAAAGCAAAACCCAAATCTATCCCCAAACCCAAGCGACAATGGTTTAAGTGCTGTTTCATACGTTTACCTGTCAAATTTTCATATTTTTCAGCACATAAAAACTCTTGTCATTTTCTTCTCTGTATTACAGACCAACAGTAAAAGTGTAAATGTGAATCCTGTGTGACTATGACACCTGGATAAACGTTTGGACAGACAAATGCTGGGCAATGTTTTCTTGGGACACTTTAGGTCCCTGACAGGTGGCAGCTCATCATTGTGGACTTTCATGTCAATCATGTTTATGTCATCTTAATTAACCATTACCAACAGGATAATGCATCATACAACACTGCCAGAATCATAAAGGAGGGGTTCGAGGAACTTTCTGTTAATGCCTTGCTTTGGAAAAGTGGGTTTGCACTACATCACCACCACCCCGCAATGTACAGGAACTGGAGGACATTAGGCTTAAAAGATTGCAAGAACCGAAAAGAAGATGACGTCAAAGTACCGCGAGAGCGATCGGAGAAATCATACGAAGAAACCAGCTTTCAAATGGCTCTCGCGGAACTTTGACGTCATCCGTGTGTCCGTTCTTGCAGGCCTGCAATAAGTCGAACAAACCTTTTATGTAAATACTCAAGGAAACATATCGCCACCTTGACAAGTCAATACTCCGCCTCATAACTGCTGTTTTGTTGGCTAAAGATAGCACTACATGATAGGCAGGTGGAGGTCATAATGCAAAGGCTATATTGACAACATGCGAACAATGTTTGTGAACAAACTTCATTCATTCTGACAGATTAACTTAATTTTCTGAAAAAGTTTGAACACTTTAAATGGTAAAACTTTAACTCTTCATGACTTCCTGAGTTCAGCTGTAGTAAATAAACCTTCTTTAAAAACATCTGTAACCTTTGATTTGAAAGTCAAGTCAGCGCATTATAGATGACTTATGAACTGTCACATATTAAATGACTTAAAACAATCAATAACATGAACAAATTTTAATAATTACCGTAATGTGTCTGAACATCTTTAACTCGTGTTTGAACACAGAGAGAAAATTCACAGTGACGAGAAGCTGAAGCGCCACCTGCTGTTCTGGAGATAAAAGTACATCGCTTCTTCGTCTTCTTCTTGTAGTGTTTAATGGCGGTTGACAAGACAACTTATGCTGCTTTACCGCCACCAACTGGACTGGAGTGTGGAGCATTATAATGGAAAGGAGTACAGTTTTTTTATTAATATTATATTCTACCTTCCAATCTTGTATTTCTGAGATAACTAAGTAATTTCCTTTGTACTATGATTGTCCTACTGTACAAGTCAACAAATCTCAAAAAAGTTTCTCAGTTTATTTAGTAATTCTTCTCTTTCTCTATTACAACCCCAAAACAGAAAAAGTTGGGACACTGTAGAAATTGTGAGTAAAAAATGAATGGAATAATTTACAAATCTCATAAACTTATATTTTATTCACAATAGAATATAGATAACAAATCAAATGTTGAAAGGAAGATATTTTGAAATGTCATGCCAAATATTGGCTCATTTTGGATATCATGAGAGCTACACATTCCAAAAAAAGTTGGGACAGGTAGCAATAAGAGGTCAGAAAATTTAAATGTACATTTAAGGAACAGTTGAAGGACCAATTTGCAACTTATTAGGTCAATTGGCAACATGATTGGGTATAAAAAGAGCCTCTCAGAGTGGCAGTGTTTCTCAGAAGTCAAGATTGGCAGAGAATCACCAATTCTCCCAATGCTGCGGCGAAAAATAGTTTTCTGAGTTTCTCAGAGAAAAATTGCAATGAGATTGAAGTTATCATCATCTACAGTGCATAATATCATCCAAAGATTCAGAGAATCTGGAGCAATCTCTGTGCGTAAGGGTCAAGGCTGGAAAACCATACTGGATACCTGTGATCTTCGGGCCCTTAGACGGCACTGCATCACATACAGGAATGCTACTGTAATGGAAATCATAACATGGGCTCTGGAATACTTCCAGAAAACATTGTCAGTGAACACAATCCACCGTGTCATTCGCTGTTGCCAGCTAAAACTCTGTAGGTCAAAAAAGCAGCCATATCTAAACATGATCAAGAGGCGCAGGCATTTTCTCTGGGCATGGATCATTTAAAATGGACTGTGGCAAAGTGAAAAACTGTTCTGTGGTCCAACGAATCAAAATTTGAAGTTCTTTTTGGAAAACTGGGACACCATTTCACCCGGACTAAAGAGGACAAGGACATCCCAAGTTGTTATTAGCGCTCATTTCAGAAGCCTGCATCTCTGATGGTTTGGGGTTGCATGAGTGCGTGTGGCATGGGCAGCTTATACATCTGGAAAGGCACCATCAATGCTGAAAGGTTTATACAAGTTCTAGATCCATATGATCCCATTCAGACGTCGTCTCTTTCAGGGAAGACCTTGCATTTTCCAACATGACAATGCCAGACCATACTGCATCAATTATAATGTCAAGACTGCATAGAAGAAGGATCTGAGTACTGAAATGGCCAGCCTGCAGTCCAGATCTTTCACCCACAGAAAACATTTGGCGCATCATAAAGAGGAAGATGCAACAAAGAAGACCTAAGACAGTTGAGCAACTAGAAGTCTGTATTAGACAAGAATAGGACAACATTCCCATTCCTAAACATTGGTCCTCCTCCAGCTGTTCCTTTATATGTACATTTAACTTTTCTGGCCTCTTATTGCTACCTGTCCCAACTTTTTTTGGAATGTGTAGCTCTCATGAAATCCAAAATGAGCCAATATTTGGCATGACATTTCAAAATGTATCACTTTCAACATTTGATTTGTTATCTATATTCTATTGTGAATAAAATATAAGTTTATGAGATTTGTAAATTATTCCATTCCTTTTTTACTCACAATTTCTACAGTGTCCCAACTTTTTCTGTTTTGGGGTTGTATATTTCCTACATTGCTGTGTTACAGTACATGCGCAACAGTCTCAGCAGTAGATAAGAAGTGGAAAGTAGTGAAGAAAATATAAAGTCACCTGCTGAATAACTTGTTTTTATTTGGTAAAGTGGAAATGGATGACATTGATATGAGTATAATGCACTTTATCACACACTGAACTGCTCTTTTTATTTAAAGGCTTTGCCATATTACTCATCACATTAATATCAACAAGAGCAGAAATTACACCTCATAGCTCTTTGTTTTTATAAAGCATCCACTAAATATTTAATACCAGTGCTCAGACTCACCTGTGAAAGATCTCAACCTATTTTACTTTGTGAAATATTTCTGAGTAAAACAAATATAAACACAATGTGGGGATTTATTTTAAAGAATCATAAACAGACGTTCAGAAGAGAATCAGATCTAAATTTTAAGTTTGCAGTGGATTCACTGTGTTAACCCTGATTTAGTTTTAACCTCAAAAAATAAGTAACCTTTGCTTCACTTGATGTTACCTTTAGTTTGCAGGTTTTTTGAAAGGTAAAGAGTTCTCTTTCCAATATGACAAAAAATATCTTTAAAATATATGCTAAATACATTTTGTAGAAAGTAATTCTCAATTGAAAATATTTAGGAATTTGAAAATATATTTAATTTTAAGCTTCGTATTTCAAAATGTATTTCAAGGGCTAGCAAATACATTTCTAATTTTACATCCCATATGGCAAAAAATGTTGAAACTATATTAAATTTGAACCCATTTAAAACTATTCAAGTTTCAATGCAACGTAAATATATTTCCTTGGATTGAAATATATCGAGGGCTAAATATAATTTTTTAATGCTTTAAAATAAATTTATTTTTAAATTATATTTTAAAATTTACAAAAAAAATGGCCAAAAAAATATATGGGTGAAAAATATATTTTTGTAAACATATTCCACAATATATTTCTTGTCCATTTTTAATATTTTGGAAAATATTAAAAATATATATTTAAAAATATATATTTTTTGCTGTATAAATTTTTTTATAAAACTGTTAAAATAAGATGAAATAAAGTTTCTCATACTGGTAACTGAACAGGATGGTATGTATAACAAAATGTTTTGTTAATCTAACAAGAATATATTGTTGGAACGAGACATTTTATGTTCAGTGAATGAAAAATTTTAATTTATGAATCTAGCTATCTTAAGTAGATTTAAATTAAAGTTACTTGTGTGTTTAACAAGGCAAAACTGTCATTTTAGGACAGCAAGGACAACAAATTCCCCTGCTTTTAAGTTGAATTAACTTGTCTGTGCTTACAGTATTGTGCAGGACCCCATAAAGCTCCTCCAGAAGATTCATCTCATCCTCCAGATCATCTTTATGTGTTTCACTCATTACATTTACATTACATAATAGCAAGATGAAAACATTTCTTAAAAAGCAGCAACTGAACTTATATCATGGTAAAATATTATCAAAACAAACATTTCTTGTTTAGATTATGCGTTGATGAATCAATCATCCACAATAATATTAATAAAGTAAATATAGGGGATTGCAAACTAATGAAAGGTGAGACATTGAAAGTATAATAATATTAAAAATGGTTAATGCTTTTGCAACATCTACACTGTAACAAATGAACAGTTGGATCAACGTTTTTCACTTTTAACAGTGTATGTATTTAATCCTATAGGCCTCTCAAGACATTTTAATGATTCAAAGTGGATAATTTGACCAAATTAGACTCAGAAAAGGGGAATTTATCTGAACAATAAGTAATTTGCATCAAGCTAAAGCAATGTGTCTATCAGAATCCATACAAACATCTGGCTTTCTGCTTCTAACATACTCTGGCTTTTCACATTGACATCATCTTGACCTCAAAGTCTCGGTTCAATTTTCAGTTTTTTTCCTCTTTTAACACTTGATCTGCCTGACTCTCATAAAACATCATTGTGTGATGTGAAAACATGCACACATGCCACCAAACTACGGGTCTTTGTGCTTCCACCAAGCAGGTTTGATGGATCTACATCACATTCTCGGAGTGATGTGCAGGGCTCAATGTCGCTCTGAACTCATCTGATACAAACTCTCAGCGCCCCTCTCGATTCACATGGGGCACAACATTCTCTGTGGATGAAAACAGAGAACGTGAGCATACAGACACATTACACACAGCTCTTAAAATCCAACATTGACTTCATGGAAAGAATCGCTTTCAGATTCAAACTCACGTATGGTGAAAATATCAGAAGGATTTTATGACTGATTTCTCAGAACTGGTGAGTGATGTCATTTGCTAGTCATCAGATCTTGTTATTGTACATCAATGGATTAGAAAATGAATGCAGGCAGATTATTGGCACTGCAATGAATATGGAATTAATCAAATTAAAAGTCATTGATGTTGATACACAAAGCAGCAAACCTTCTCACGAGAAACATCTGCATTACGCTGAATAACAAATAAGAATGAGGAACGATGCATTTGCCAAATGCATGTTTTTCATAAGAGAGGTGTGTTTAAAACACTGTCAATCAATTTCATTTGAATGTATTTCTGAAAACTTATAGATTAATAAATGAATGTGTGTCTCATCTTTACTAAAAACAAGAAAACATGTGAGACAGGTTTTCATTATGAACGAATAGTTTCAGAGAGCTCAGGAGAGACATCTTTTCTTCTATCAGATGAGTTAAAGTCCTTTAAAAATCATCATTCTGTCATGATGGACATTGAATTCTCATAATGGTTTTGCAAAGCAAATAACAAAAGTCAATCTCATTTAAAACCTCTTCATTAAAGAAATGTTCAAAGTGCATTATGTTAATGTTTGTACAAAGCAAAAACTTAAAATCAGAATCAGACCCATATATGGCAAAAAATAAGTTTCATTGGCCAAATAATTATTTTAAATATATGCACAAATACTACTTAAATAAATTTAACATTTTGTAGAAATTATAGCTTAAGGAAAAATATTTTTGAATGTGAAAATATGTCGTTTAAACCATCATATATAAACATAAACTTCTAAATGTATTTCAGGGGCAACAAATAACATTTTAATTTTACAACCCATACAGCAAAAAAAAGATATGTTCCTGGCCAAAATATAAAGTTTTTATAAAATGTTTAAATACATTTATGCAGTTGAAAATATATTTAATTTTATTTTTTCAAACCTGTTATGTTTTAACAAGTTTTTATTTCAATGCAATTTGAATATAAATGCTTTAATATATGTATATTTATTTTTTTAAATATACAAAGTGTCCTAAAAATATATTTGTGAAAGATACATTTTTGTAAACACATTTCAATACATATATTTTTGGCTATTTCTCTTTTGGACAATTTTATTTAAAATTATATTTGAAAATATATATATTTTTGCCGAATAGGGAATGGTGCAGCTCATTTACATATGGCTTTTATGCTATTTGTTTTGTTCATTAAATTAAGATCAAATATTCAGTATACTTAATTGAAATGAATTCAACGCTGTTCTGTTGTTATAATTTAAGGCCTTATATAAAATTCAGAAATATTCACAGTGTTAATAAGTCAGTGAGATAATGCAGGTCTAGAGTCGATCGACTGAACATGCTACACATCTATATGCTTTAAAATGTTCTTTACATGTTATGGAGGTTTCCTGATTGATATTCAATACCTCTGATAAGATGATGTCATGGGTGCAGGTGCTCTGATGATGATGATGTAATGCAGTAATGCGCTGGTGATCAGAGTTCACATCAGGCTTTGGTCATTTTCAATTATTGTCAAAAAACCAAAATAACAATAGATCAGTGTGTATTTCGAAGGCAGAAGAATATTTATTTAGTGGAATCACAAAATGCAACCTGTGACGTGTGATACAACGCATTTTCAGCCCTCTGGAAACCTCCACAAGCAGCTTTGCAAAGTAAAACATGAGTGAAATGGTAAATGAACAAATAAATATGAAAAGAAAACAACAAACAGTTAGTGATACGTGCGGAGATGAAACACGTTACATGTGTTACATGTGTCTGTACAGTACCTAAAGTCTTGTTTGACATAGATATAATATATACACCAGAAATATTGTGATTCAGTTCAGAAATGTAAGGCCCAGTGTGAATGATAATGCGGGGTGATGTATTAACATGAACTCTTTCCTCCTCCTGTGACTAAAGAACTGCAAACAGATTTCCTCAGTTCAATTTTCATAGATTGACTCTCAGATCGTGATGTCGTGGACAGGCCTATAACCGCTTCTTTCCCTGTTTTCATACCTTTTGACACAGGGATTCTTGTTGTTGTGGAGCGAGATGACTGCACATTCGTTCCATGCTGCAAAAAGACAGAAAACGTAAGCTTATATCTCGCCAGTGTTTACAATGAATTTCTTTTAACATTTTAACATAGTATTCGTGTATTTGCAATATTTAAAGTTTAGGTAATTCGCTTATGTAGCTTCTAATTTTGAAAATTAAGGTTTTTCCGACTTGTAAACATGGAATTGTTATCAAGCAGTGGCGGCCGGTGACTTCTTTTTCGTGGGCGCACGATGCTAAACTCGTCACAACATGTACTCATTTCAAAATATGAGCACATTATGGAAACTTATGTGCATCACGTGTCATGTCAAAATACGAGCCTGCGGCAGATGCTTCGAAGGGTTTATGATAAAAGACATGACGCAAAAAAAACATGACACTACGAACAAATATTTTGATTTCGCGCCTCTCGGAAGAAAAGCCCCCCCCCCCGTCACTGTTATCAAGTAAAATTAAAACAAATCTACAAATAAATACATTCTTTCATTTGTAAATATAATTAATTTACAAATAAATAACATGTTTGTAAATACATTTGATTGATTTATAAATATAGGAAAAGTAATGACCCCATAGGTTGTTTGTGCAAGCTTATTATGACGTCGTAAAGTGTTTTAGGGACAAGCGCCCTCTAGCGGCCAGCAGCTTTATTACAACCTGTTGCGTTTTAAGATTGTTTGCATTATGCGTCAGATTAGATGCATTAAATTATCTGCATTTGTAAAAGTACAAATGTTTGGTAAACCCATATTTGGGGGAATCGGCAAACAAGCAGTCACTGGGATGGAGGATATTGAAAGAAAATACATAAGATGCATTCTTTAAATATAACTGAAATGTAAACAAAAATAAATAAAACATAAATAATGGGACAAGGGTGGCCATCCACATAAAAAAGACAAACATGATGCCTTTTTCATAAAACTGCCGACAACTTCTTTTCACAAATAGCTGACATCTGTCATACAGTATGCTGTCATGCATTTGACCTTTGCTTTGGTTCTTATCATTGCTGTTTAATTTAGTAGGTTGTGGGATAAGCAGGTTAACCCAGTGACAGTCACACATAATACTAAAAGGTGGGCTAGATATTAAAGCTAAGATGTGAGATATAAGGGGTTGTCAGTCGGAGTTACTATCTCAAGGATTTTTGACAATCTTTCCCGGGTGGAGAAACACATCAATACATTCCAGTGTTAGTTGGAGATCATACAGTACGTAGTGGGGAATGTATTTGATTCATTGATACCTTGAAAGAGAGCTATCTAGGGAGCAGACACCCCCTGATATCATTTTGAAACATTTCAGAAGCAACTGTAATATAGAAGATTGAATGTCATAACTTTGTTTTTAGCGACACAGAATCACAGTATTAATTGTTAAATGACTATTTACGTTCGCTATAATGGCAAATATGCCCACTCATTTTAGACAAATGTTCACAGGGTCCACACATTAACAGATACAGAAATATACTCACTACAGACTGAGTGGATCTCGAAGGAGCCGAGGTGATGGGAGTTATTGTGATGCTGCTGGTCATCTTGCCGGGGTTCTCCAAATTAGCAGAAGTCTGTCGAGGAGAACGCAGAACTGTTCCCGTACACACGTCCTTACCGTCTGAACTTACACCATTAGGCCAAACCGTTACTGTGCCGCTTTTATCATCTTGAGATTTCTTGAACCCAGGTGACCCCAGGTGGATATGAATCTTGTTATCTTCTGTGGTGATTATATTGGAGTTGTACTTTCGGACAGGCGTAGGAACGGTTTGCTTTTCAGGGGTTAACTTGAACACAGCCCTGCCCATGGTCATCTCTTGTGGTTCTGGGGAGATGGACGCCTGGGAGATTGGCGTTGCACTAACAGTGATGATGGACATAGGAGAGGCAGGATGCTCCATCGGCGAGCCTTTAGTTTTCTCTGGAGATTTAGCTCTGGAGATGGCTGTGATAGTAACCGGGGACTTCATCCGCTCAGGTCCTCCATTGGCCTTGGACTTTGGCAGCATAGATGTAGGAACGATAGTTATCCGAGGCTTCTGGAGACCAAGAGTTGGGATGATAGTGGTGCTGGCGAAGAAGTCCTCAGCACGTGGACTGGTTATCTCCAATGTGGCCGTGCTGTTCTGATGGTCTGGTGTCACCCTAATATGGAGGGGTCGACCTGTTTTCGGAGACGTGGTCGTTGTTCCGTTGACCTGTTGGGTTGTTTTGCCTGACGTAACCTCTTGTGTGATAGTTACTGCTTCTTTCTTTTTCATCCAAGGCGTCCATGGTTTCCTCATTCCCATCTCTGTGGCTGCTGGAGGGTAACGCTCCAGCACCGCCGGCTTCTTGAGACCTTTTTGCCTCAGATTGCTCATAATATGATTTTCCTCTTGGAACGACTTCTGAATGAACACTGCCGCAGTCTCGTCCTCAGCGTGTTCGTTGATGTCCACGTCGGTCTGTACTGCAATGGAAGTAAGAGGAACATCCACGATTCTCCTTCCATTCATACTCGGTCTAAGGGCGCGGCTGTATCGCTTGGTGGCTTCCAGCTCTTGGGTTAGTTTAAGGACTTCTTGACTCATGTTTTTCTTTTTATCCTCCTCTTCGATGAACCGTTGTTGGAGAACCGCATAATCCACCTGAAGCTGGGACAGTTGGTCTTCCTTGTTCATGAGCTCATGAATCTTCTCCTTTAGAGCTTGGACATCAGTCTGAAGATCTCTCGTTCTGGCCTCCTCCATTCGGCAACGTAGCCTGAGCTCGGCTTCTTGGGTCACCAACTCTCCTTTCTCTATGGCTTTGTTCTTGGTGATCTGTGTCTTCATTTCATCCAGGAGCAGGGACAGGGCATTGGCTTTGTCTTGCTCAGTTCGAAACTTCTTCTCGAGTATGTCATACTCATCCTCTGTCTTCAACAAATCACCCTCCACAACCTCAAGCTGTTTAAGGCGATTCCTGAGTCTTTCGATCTCCTGGGTCAGCTCCTTAACCTTGTTGTCCTCTTCAGAAAATCCCACCTTATCTGATCTCCTATACTTGGCCTCCTCCTGCTCGTCCATTTTACTCTGCATCTGACATACCTTCTCGTTCAGATCCTTCATTTTCTCTTCTCCGCTTGCGAGTTGAGACTTCAGGTCCTCTTTTTCCTTCATAAGAGCGGACGCTTTCGTCTCCATCTCTGACTTTAATTTAAGAAGCTTTTTACTTTCCTCGATCAGCTTTTCGGTGACGTCCGTGACTTTGCATTGCTCCGCTTTTAACATTTTACTCAACTCTTCACTTTTCTTCTCCTCTTGTTTAATTCGCTCAGCCATGTTCTTCCTCTCGTCCATCAGAATCACAGTGAACGACTTTAGTTTGGTCAAGTCGTCTTTTAAACTCATCTCAACCTTTTCCAACCTCGATTCCGAGCACTCGAGATCTTTCATGTGGTTTTTAACCGTTTCTAGCTCAGAGGCTAAGTTCTTTGTAAGCGCTCTTTCTTTTTCCAGGTTGGTGTGAAGTTGAGCACATTCAGATTTGCTCACATTAAAAGCTCCCTCCAGTTTCTCCAGGTCCACCATTCTCTTCTGCAGTTTTTCTACTTCTAGTTTCAGCTCACGGCTGTGGTTCTCCTCATCCTGAAGCCTCCTCTTTAGCTCTTTGCATTGCGCCTCAGTTTTCGTGATCTCCTCGTCTTTGCCCTCCATCTCCAGCACTCTCTTCCGAAGGTTCTCCAGCTCAGCCATGAGGCTCGAGTTTCCACATTCACCTCTGCTTATTTTGTCCCGCAGGTCCTGCAGATCTTCCTCAGATTTCTGCAGGGTACCATTGGTCTCCTCCAGCTCCTCGACTTTGCGTGACAGGCTGGCCAACTTCAGACGCAGCTGTCGGCTTTCAGATTCCTGCTTGGCTAGTTTGGTGGTCATCTCCTCATGATCTTGTGTAAATTTGGAGGTCTTATGTTCAAGGTCCAGCTCCAACCTCTGGATCTTCTGGCCGTCTTCTTTAGCTTTGCTGTCGGCAATCTCCAATTGTTGCTCTCTTTCATGTAGCTTTTCGCTGAGGTCCTGGACTTTCTGTTTCTGCTGGTCGATCTTATCAATGTGAAGCTGTCTTTCATCCACCAGCATTAGTGCAAATGATTTCAGCTGGACCAGCTCTTCTTGAACTTTCTGAAGACGTTTGCTGTGATCCTTGTCTTTGCGAGCCTGGAACACCTTCTCTTGCTCCAACAATCTCTTGAGTCTGAAGAAAATACAGAATTGAGATTGAAGTGGATTCAATTTAGATAAAAGCCATTTCACTTCTCCCATATACAACTGAGATACAACATAAAGAGAGTCGTTTGGTACATACTAAATGAGAAACAATACCACGTGATCCTTGTCACATGATGTCAAATCCGGAGCTGTATGTTTCTGAATAAAGCATGATAGTTAAGAGCACAGATTATATTAAGAGAGTGTTTGTGTTATTGTCAGTCGCTGAGCATTTTACGCTTAATGATCATAGCATTACAACAGCTTACCAACAGCCTGGCACATCAATAGGAAAAAGTGTCCACCTGGCTAAAAGTCCAACCACAAGAGCGGTGCCAACAATGGGATTTAAAGAAATGTCTACGGTGTTGGTAAATGTTTACACTGACCTGCTCTGCAGGAGTCTACTTAACTAAGACTAACATGACCATTAGAAAATAAGTGCCAGACAGCAAAAAAAAAAAAAAAAAAAACACAGCGTATTTGATTCAGATTTCCATGACCTTATTTCCTCACTTTTCATAATGCACATTTGAGAATTTTACAACGGATCCAAGCTTACTGCTCATTTGCATTCACTTCAAACAGTTTTCAAACTCACCCCGTCTAGCTGGGAAAGAGTCCAGGTCTCTCCTTCATAGTGCACAGTTAAGCTACTCTACAGAGACGCATCATTCCAAGGTTCTCCGAGTTCTCCATCACATTCCAAACATGTCATCAGTGGAGTGAGATGTGAATGTGGTGTGAAACTCAACCTCTGATATCATCGTTCCAACACTACTGCCCATATATGGTCAGAGGAGGAGGAGCTAACAGACAACACTGAGACTCGTTTCCCAGATTCTCTCTCTTTCTCTCTCTCTTTTTTCTCCAAGTCAGTGTATTGTTTTAGGAAGCAGTCAATTAAACCGCTGGCCAATGCACTAAACCTTCTGTAGCATTTCAAGAGCCCACTTTCCATCGCACATAAACTTCAAAAAAATGACCCAATTACTGCAACTCAGTGTTCCCATGGGAACTGGGAACAATGCCGGAGAAAAAAAATGTGTTTTCTGGGAGAACAATGTCACGCTTTCTCGGTTCAGCTGAAGCCATGTCACTCACAAATGCAATGAGGAAGTATAGCATATTAAAACAACACAAACTAAGATGAACAAAAGATTAAAGAAAAGATAAAGGTTTAAAGATTACGCCCATTAACTGTATGGTTAATAGAAATAAGTTTGATTTTGTTGTATAGTAATTCTGACTTGACATTACTTAAGTTGAATGTAGCAATGCTATTATAATAATACCAACACACCTATAGTTTTACTATTACATTACATCAATAATGTCATGCATGCGACCCAACCTTGAAAAGATAGTCTTTATAATGTTACATTTGTAATCAGAAATCATGTATCTCATTGTATTTATGCTGCCTGGGGATGTTTGGGACTTTGTTTTGGGATGTTTTGGGAGTGTGGATTATTATTATATAAATAGAAAGAAGGAAGAAGAAAATCATTTTTTGCTTTGTTGCTTTATTCTGCTTCAATATAAAAAACACCTTCAAGTTAAATTATATAATTGGCACTGCTCAGAATTTGGATATGGTTGAAGAAGACTTTGATTTGAACAGAATGACTGGAGAGGAGAGAGGATTATAAATCATCTTATCTGTAATTTAATGTTAGCATCTTTTAGTAAAATTCTGATTTAAAGGTGCAGTGTGTAATTTTTAGAAGGATCTCTTGACAGAAATGCTAAATAATATACAAAACTAAATTATCAGGGGTGTATAAAGACCTTTCATTCATTGCCTTAGAATGAGACATTTTATCTACATACACCGAGGGTCCCCTTACATGGAAGCCGCCATTTTGTGCCTCCATGTTTCTAGAGAAGCCCAAACTTTTTAACTAAGTTGTCTCCAACGATGACATGTTTGTCCGATGGCGGCCACCGTAGCTTCTCTATGTGTTTCAAAAGCAAGACGTGAGCAGTGGACTGAGCCGTTGGTTGCACTACACAACCTTACCACTAGATGCTGCTAAAATTTACACACTGCACCTTTAAGATGAGAGATAAATCAAATCCAAGCATCGTCACATAAATGTTTTACAAGTACTTTAAACGAAGATTTAGTCTCAGTTTATATTACACACATACAGTATATAAAACTCAAATAATGCAGCTTGACTATTTTTAAATAACTAATTGGATGATTTGCACCTGACAGACAAACAAACATACACTGACAGAACATCACTGAGGCCTGAGCAGTGAGTAACCTTCATACAACCCTAAAACAACAACTCAGCAACCTACAGTAGCAATACCCTATTAACCATTGAAAAGTAAAACTACACCCATATTAATCACATCACTTTATCTGCTTTAAGCAGGAAAGACATCACAGATGTTTTGTAAAAGCTGAACACACTGCAGTTTTATATTCCTGTCGGGATTTCCCATCACGTTCATTCACAGGTGGTGTGTGGTGGTGGTGGTGGTGATAGCGTGACTTCACCTGTTATGAATCTGTGAAATGAGACAATCATAGAGGAATGTGCTGCTCGCACACATCGCCGCCTCCTCTAGATCACTGTCATTACAGCTAAATTAAAGCAATCAAACATTTCACATAGTTTTTTATCAGTTTCATTTCTTTTAAGCTCTGGTTTAAATAAAAAAGATCTAGCCACAAATGTTTAGACAATGATTAAAGATCTTGCAGAACAGTTAAATGACTGCTATCCTGCTATACAGAAGTGAATACCGGTAACACTGGTTTGTTAATATTAATTAATGCATCATCATTTACTAATACATTTTTAAATCAAACGTTGTAACTGTTACTATTCGTTAATGCACAAAGAACTGACATAAACAATTGTGATCCTCATGAAATCCAGATTTAGAAGGTGTCCAGGATAAGAATTTTTTAAAAGCCCTTGAAGCCAATTTTGTTTGTACATATATGATTAAGGTGGAGGGGACATGGAACAAAAATTAAATAAAGTTTAGTTTCGCGTGCTCACGTGAAACTATTGCGTGCTCACGTGAAACTACCGCATTGAGTTTCGCGTGCTCACATGAAACTAAACTGAATTTTTTTTTTTTTTGATTTTTTTACTCCAATGTCACCTTAGGGCAGGGGTGGGCAACTCCTGGTCCTGAGGGCCAGTGTCCCTGCAGGGTTTAGCTCCAACCCTAATCAAACACAGCTGAAAAATTGAATTGAAGTCTTCAGGACTGTTTGAAAATGACATTCAGGTGTGTTTGATTAAGGTTGAAGCTAAACTCTGCAGGACTGTGGCCCTCGATGCCCACCCCTGCCTTAGGGGCTCAGTAAAGGTCTGAACTTACTATAACCATTATTTTAAGAGGATTTAAAAAATATTTTCTATAGAATTATTTAAAATGTTTTGATTATAATTTTTAAAAATGATCATTACCGCAACATGATATTACATTAAATATATGCATTTACAAACTCATGTTGTCTAGGTACGATGACAAACAAAATTTCAACTTTTATCTGGAGAGAAAAAATAAGAACTGCTTAGCCATCTCGAGTGTCACAGTCAATTATGTCCCTTCCAACAATTTTTTTTTTAAATTAACAATGATTGAAATTGTTGCGGAGGATGAGAAAATTGGTCTTGGACACATTTATATTCCTTATTTTTGTCTCTGCATTTAGCAATGATCACCAAATACCACATGTTTCTTTACTGTAAATGTTTATAGTATAACATGCACTGAAGCTTTTTATTTTTTAGAGTTTTTTATTATAAATATTTCCATGTCAAAGAACCAAAATCCAGTCATGGACACGTTGCGGTAATAAAAATTTCCCCTTAAATGTGGAAAAAACAACAAAATTGGTTGGTTTGTATGATGTCATTTGAAGTTATGTGCAAAATAGTACATGAAGAGATGTTTGTAACTCTATGCTTCTTATTTTGATACCATTTACTTTTTTTATCAAAATGTTTCATGACACCTTATATGTCTAATTTTGCGAGAATCACCCTATTGTATTGGCATTAACTAACATTAACAAAGATTAATAAATGTTATTTCATGTTAGCTAATGCATTTAATAATGTAAGCTCCTTTCAATAATCGTACCTTTCTTAAGTTCAGGTGGGTAAAGATTTAGTGAGAGGAGCGTGACAGAGATAAAGTACCCTTATGAGGGTCTCATGAGACTAAGGATGAATGACCTCATTATCTCATCCTGAAAATGTTTGGATTTTGGAGGTATGAGTCACCTGATTCTCAATAGATAGACATAATGTTTAATATACCTTACAAAATTAACCATGGTTTTACTACAGTTAAAACACAACAACCTTTACTGTAGTAAACCCATGGTTTTGTCCATAGTAATCAAACCACGGTTAGTTTTCGTAAAGGATCTGCACTTTTCACTTTTTATCAGATTTTTTTCAAGCAGTTTATTCTGTAGTTTAATATCTTAATATTATTGTGCTTTTGCAATGGCACATTTCACATGCAGAAATCTTCAGTTCAAATCTACAGTATCTAATTTTCTGTAAAGTTTAATGTACTGAGTAACCGAGGAAGGTGAATGTTAAAGTCCTTGTGAACAGGACATTGCAATTAAATTTATTGTGACATATTTTCAAGTGAATATAATATCAGATGAGGAAAAGGCGTAGCTTACTGTGTTTTGATTGGATAAAGAAAATGAGGTGTTTCATAGAGTGCCACATGATGATGTTTTTTTATAGGCCAACCCGGAAGTTAAAGGAAGATTAACTTTCAATTCATTTTTTCCATAGACTATTGGATTATCTCCAAAAATAAACTCTGTGTTTAACAAACGTTTATGAGATTTATACGTTTTGTCCAACAAGTTAATCTTTACAGATGAATGCAAAAAAATCATGAATTTGGAGATGTAAAAGCTTTACTAGCAATGCTTTACTTTAATTTGGACTTCATAAAAGTTGTGTTCAGCTGTGCAGACCAACTTGTTGAACAAAACGTCTAAGTGTCATAAACCTGTGTCAAACAGAGAGCTTATTTTTTGCAATAATCCAAATGTCTATGGGAAAAAATGAATGAGCTGTATGGCGAGAGAACCAGTGTCCCGCCAACTTCCGGGTTGGCCTACAAAAATAGGTCATCCCTGCGGCACTCTATTCAGAAATGTAACTTGTCTTGCAGCAGTGGGAGGGGGCGGAGTTAACAGATGATCCGCCCAAACCATCAAGCTGATGTCATCAGAGAAGGATCGCCACAAGAGGGCAGTTTAAGAGTTTATGAGGGCACATGAAAATAGAAATGTTTATAATGAACAGTACAAAAATAAGAATGTTCATTTTTGATTTGATGGGGACTTTAATAAAGAGCCTACAGTATGATACACAGAAGTTTCTCCTCACCGTTCTCTGTCCTGCTCCAGTAAGTTGGTGAAATCATCGCTTTTAGTCATGAAGTCGACGTGTTTGCGTTTCTCACTCTCCAGTTCGGCGACCGTCCGTCTGTGACACTTCTCTGCTAACAGAAGCTGTTCTAACATCCGTCTGTATGTGTCGCGATGTTTCTCCTCCAGACGGTCCAGCTGCAGACAGACATCATCATTATATTCAATCTGTGACCTGTCATACGTTTGTTTTGTGATCCAGCATCACATGACTGTTTAGTTGTGAATGATTTTAAGCTGAATGAATCAGACCTCTATCATGGGAATGTCATAGACATCATCTCTAGTCATATCAGTGCCGGTCATCAGACTGTCTCTC
This sequence comes from Paramisgurnus dabryanus, assembly GCF_030506205.2. Lineage (NCBI taxonomy): Eukaryota > Metazoa > Chordata > Actinopteri > Cypriniformes > Cobitidae > Paramisgurnus > Paramisgurnus dabryanus. Next base: position 10,026,337 of record NC_133348.1, read on the forward strand.
TGTAAAGCCTGCAGTGGTTGGATGGAAACCGCAGAACCGTAATGAGCCTCCAGAACCTCTGGCCGTGTTCTCTCAGACTGGAGCATATGGATAATGTCCTCACGTGCCTTATGGATTTAATCATTACATTAGAAAATTCATATTCATTATTTTTCTTAAACCATTATTTTTATATGAATTATACACATTTATATAAATGTACATTAGGTACCCTGCTATTACCATTGTGGATGTCCATAAAACCACACTATTATATCACAAAAGCTCTTGTTCTGAATAATGCTATGGATTTGTTACCACAGACTTCACCAGCAGAGGGCGATCAATGCTTTCAAAGCCACTAAACCAGAACAGTAAACATACAGTATGACTGTGGGAGTGATTTCAGTGGAAAAGCATTCTGCATACATCACATTGTGTATATTTCTTGAAAGTGTGAAACAAGATGCAAAAAAATGAAATTTTTGTTTTTTATGTTTTATGCAAGTGCAATGCATTATGTGATACACAGTATTCCACATAGGGTTGTATTTGCAGCATCCCAATACAAATACAGTACTGTCCATCCTATATAGTATTTAAAATTACAATCAGCGTCTCCTAATTCAAAGTTTGTTGAAGTTATATATAATTTTAATTATAAGTTATATATAACTTAATTTATAAATTTATATTTTTCTTAAAATTGTGCATGTATGTGTGTGTAAACATAACTATTATACCCACAACACATATATAGTAAACAAAAACCTTTCTTCTGCAACCGATTAGTTGCGATTAATCATTATGCAGCCCTACATTAATGGCTAATATTATACCCTTTAAGAAAAAAAAAAAAAATATATATATATATATATATATATATATATATATATATATATATTAGTATATATAAAAATCTTAAAATGATACATTTATGTGTGTGTATTTATATATACATAATTGTTATACACACAACACACATATATATTGTAAACAAAAACTTTTATTTTGCAACCAATTAGTTGCGATTAATCATTATGCAGCCCTACTTTAATGGCTAATCTTATACTAATGAAGAAAATATATTTTATATTAATATATTTAAAAAAAATCTTAAAATTATACATGTATGTGTGTGTATTTATATATACATAATTATTATACACACAACACACATATAAATATTGTAAACAAAAACTTTTATTCTGCAAACGATTAGTTGCGATTAATCATTATGCAGCCCTACATTAATGGCTAATATTATACCCTTGAAGAAAAGATATTTTATATTAATATATATAAAAATCTTAAAATGATACATTTATGTGTGTGTATTTATATATACATAATTGTTATACACACAACACACATATATATTGTAAACAAAAACTTTTATTTTGCAACCAATTAGTTGCGATTAATCATTATGCAGCCCTACTTTAATGGCTAATCTTATACTAATGAAGAAAATATATTTTATATTAATATATTTAAAAAAAATCTTAAAATTATACATGTATGTGTGTGTATTTATATATACATAATTATTATACACACAACACACATATATATATTGTAAACAAAAACTTTTATTCTGCAAACGATTAGTTGCGATTAATCGTTATGCAGCCCTACATTAATGGCTAAATTATACTCATAAAGGAGTTGTATTTTCATGTGTATGATTGTTCATGGTCTTGACAACAACGTTAACTTCTATTACGTGTTCGTATGTACCAATACTTGCATACTGTTTTAAAATGAAAGAACTTTATCATCACCGCAGGAGTACATAGATGTTTTTAATATTATGCTAAATACATGTTGTAGAAAGTAAAGCTTACTTTAATATATTTTTGAATTTGAAAATATATTTAGTTTTAACCTTCATATATTAACATATATTTCAAAATGTATTTCAGGGGCAACAAATACATTCCTGATTTTACAACCCATACAGCAAAAAATATATATTTTTCCTGGTCAAAATTTAAAACTTTGTATCAATTGTATATTTTGCTTTTGAAAATATATTTAATTTGAATTTTTTCAAACCTGTTATATGCACAGGTTTGTAACATACAAAAGTTTTCTTTCAATGGGATGTGAATATAAATGCTTTAATATATATATATTTTTTTAAAAATATATTTCAAAAAATGGCCCAAAATATATTGAAAATATATACATTTAAATATAAATATATTTTTGTAAACATTTTCAAAATATATTTCAGTAAATATATTTTTGTCTATTTTGAAATATACTTAAAAATATGTTAAAAAATAAATAATTTTGCCGTATGGGCTGTAGTAAAACAATATTTTGGAGGAAACTACTACTGTGCATTCAGTTCTCACCTGAACTTCTCCTTCCATGACTCCTAGAAGATGAATGAGATCTTCTTTAGACAGCTCCAGCAGTCCGGCTTTCCTCTGATTTTTCTCACAAGGTTTCTGTGATTTCTTTAGTGTCCCAGAAACAAGAACTTTCTGCTCGCTGCTTTCCTTCTGACCTTTGGGTTTCTTCTTGATCTGCTCCAGCATGCTTCTCTCTTTCTCTGTGTTGTGGATTTTAGCGAGCGGTTTCTCTGGTCCCTCCATGTCGCTGGTCCTTGACCTCATCTTCACCTGGACATGCAAACAAGAGAGAGAGATAAGCATGAACAGATAGACCCGAGACATTATCACACAACATTACATCCAATCATTCTGTTTCAGTTCGGTGCACTTTTACAACAAAAGTTTTCATCAAACATATGTTACATACACCGTACACCGTTACAATGCTTTTTTTCTTCGTGCAAAAAACAAAAAAATAGCTTTTGATTTTAGGGTGAATATAACCTGACCCAGTTTGTTCTTCACATTTTGTGACATTCACCCATTTGAAATCTGCAGTTATTTAACGGTCTGTAATATTTCAATATGAAGTGTGTCAATGTGCAATAGTTTCTCATGTTTCTCTCTGTAGATTTAAGAGGGGGATTTCTCTTTACGTAACCACTGCTGAGCTCAACTATGACATCAGGATTTGTGATAAACAGCCTCCCTTATGATCTCACACCAAACCTCGTCTACACATATCTACACTCATATCCCACAACCCACATGTCTCTCAGGATCCATGTTCCCATCAGAAAAGCATTTGGAAAAAGAAAATAGTGCATGCACCTAAAATTAAAACAAGATGTTCAATGTGTTGAATTTTGCAACAAGTCGTTAGGCCAGAAAGTTAAATAAAATCAACACACATGTAAGTGTTTGAGAAGTGAGATTTTTCACCTGCGCTGTTGTCCACCAGGGAGAAGTCATAATGAGAATCTGATCACTAAGAAAAATATCATCACACTTCTTAACCAGCCACTTGATTTAAAGAATTCATATTTGTAGGACAAACCGAGTGTTTAATCCTTCAGGGTTTCTTTTAAACCATAAACACACAATCAGCAAGGTATTGACAGACCATTAGAAACAGCATACACAAATGCATATAAACACCTGCAGTCACTTTACACTTTTATAACAGAAAGCAGCAATTGTACTTCTGATTTGTCATCCTAACCATTCTTCTGTTTAATAATATTTAATCACATTAAAATAATACTTACACTCTTAAGAAAAAAGGTTCTTCAAAGGTTCTGAAACGATGGTAAAGGTTCTATATAGAACCATAGCTTACTGAAGAACCATTTTTTGCTGAAATGGTTCTGTGTCTTGGCAAAAGGGTTCTTTATTTCCCTCCTTTTTTGATTTTAAATTTAGTCAGTTATTTTCAAGCTGCCTCCTGATTATTTTCACCTGTAAAAGCCCTGAATCATCAGTCCTGCTGAACTGCCTGCAGACAAACATCACAAACAGGTAAGAGAGTAAAATAATCATCCTTTACTGTTAAAAACATTCTGAAAATTGAAGTTTTGTGTGTTCTTATTGTAATTTATTTATTTTATAACAGGTAAACTTTATACTGTAAGCTTCATTCCCTTTAAAGCAGGTAAGCTTCATACTGTTTTGAATGATAGGAGACTCTGCTTTAACAATGACTTAGGATAATGATTTGTTATAGTGTTTGTTAAAAAGCATATACATATATATTTTACATTAAGTTTATTAAACTAATTATGAAAAGAATGTGGTACAACATGTGTTTAGTTTTTTATTGATATTTCAGAGTTTTCATATGTGAGGTAATCTTACTGGGAGTGAAGGCAGTGCGTATGACCGCTTGATACGAGAGACACATTCTATTTTTAAAGGTGATGTATGCATGTTACTTTCAATCCTGGCATTAAAAAAATAATATTTACTGTTTAAACATTTTGTAAATTGACGTTTTGTGTGTTTTGGGTGTACTTTATTTCTTTTAAAACAGGTCAACATACTGTAAGCGTCATTCCCTTTAAAGCAGGTAATCTTCATATTGTTTTAAATGATATATTTCAGGGACTCTGCTTTAACAATGACTTAGGATAATGATTTGTTATAGTGTTTGTTATAAAGCATATACATGTATATTTTAAATTAAGTTTATTAAACTAATTATGAAAAGAATGTGGTACAACATGTGTTTAGTTTTTTTTATTGATATTTCAGAGTTTTCATATGTGAGGTAATCTTACTGGGAGTGAAGGCAGTGCGTATGACCGCTTGATATGAAAGACACATCCTGTTTTTAAAGGTGATGTATGCATGTTACTTTCAATCCTGGCATTAAAAAAAAATTTATTTACTGTTTAAACATTTTGGAGATTGTGTGTGTGATCTTGTGGCACATTTACTTGTGATAACAGAATTATTTTTGTCTATCTGTTGTAGGTGGATCATGAGTGAAGCTCTGCAGGTCTGCCATTAGCTTGATAACAGTGGTTTATGTGAATTGAGGGAATTCAATTTATAAATAAATCTTTCACCAAACATTCACCTATTTACTTATAAAAAAAGGTATCTTGAGCAGAATCATATTAAAACTTCTGTCAAATCATGTTTTACATACAGTATTTAAGCAAATTCCAGGCTAATATTAAGTTGTTTTGTCTCCATCTCTTATCCTTTCTCCCATCTCCAACAGATCCAAATCCTGATGCTCAACCTTGTATGATGATGACCGCAGCCAGGTGATGGAGATCTGTGTTAATCACAGCCTGCGTCTCAAGATCAACATGACAATAGCAGACCATTTCTTATCTTACTCTTATCTGACTAAATGTTCAGGATCATTGCAACAAAACAAAGAACATTGGATGGCGTATTGGAGTATTGGATGATCCCGTAAAGAAAATAATATGGACTTTTTTGGTGAGATTCTACAAAGATTGACACAATCCTATTGAATTTTATTTTTACAGTTAATAATGCATTATAAATGTCCCGTTCATTTGTATTCTATGTCATCGATCTGTTTGTGCTAAAATGTATACATCTGAATGTAATGTCAATAATATGTTAATATTCAGGATTTATTATCATTTGCATGTTTTGATGTTGCATGTCATGATTTTATTGATTTCATGTAATTGTTGTCTATTTAAAATGATTTTAATTGCCAAATTTTATTGTTAATTTATTTAATATTAAAGCTGTTATTTAACATCCATATCTTATTTGAGTGGTGATTTGTTATATTTGCATAATAATTAATATATTTATTCTGATTGTGATTTTAATGCACATATTTATTATTGTATGATATCTCATGTAATGAAAAAGTGAAAATAAAAGTATGTTCTGATGTCTTGCAATTCTGTTTTTAAACTGTTAAACCT